>NW_012149285.1:1412387-1414117 GCF_000956105.1 Propithecus coquereli | reverse complement strand
GGCCTGAAACTTACACAGTTCAGGGGGGCTTCTTTATGAAAAAGAATAAAAAGTTATGAATACAAAGTTAAGTTACTAATGTGAATATTTAGAGTAAGAAACCACAACAAATTATAATTTTTTAAACAGTACAAACATAGAAAAATAAGATAATATTAGTTCACTTCCTGACACAGCTGGGTCATTGTCCTCCTCGATTGCCTTTTCATATGACCACCAACAATATTATCACATTTTTTTTCTTATTGTTATATTAGAAAATTGTCTTTTAGCTTCACATTTGGCTGTCGATAGTGAAACATTTCTAACTTCTCCTATAATATTTTGCCTAATCATTATTTCTTGTTTGTGAGGAAGCCCTTCGAAGAGTGGTTCTCAAACTTCACACCAGAATTTCCTGAAGATCTTGTTAAAACACAGATCGCTGGGCTGCACCCCCCAGAGTTTCCAATTCAGTAGGTTTGGGGGGCCTGAGACTCTGCATGTCTGCCAAGTTCCCACATGATGCCGGGGCTGCTGGCCTGAGGCCCTTTGAGAAGCCCAGCCCTTTGGTCTCAGCTGCCTCAGGTCTCCCCTCTCTACCAGGTTGCTCCTGGGTTAGGGGTAGGGTGGTGCAGCCTGGGTCATAATGGCCGCTGAGCAAGGAATGGTGAGGTCCCTCTTGTTCAGATCCTTCTTATTGGGGTTAAAGACAGTGTCCACCTGCTCCTTGAGGTCACCAGGGCCCATTGTTCCCGATCACAGAGCAGATGTGAGGTTGTGCTGGCAGCACATGGGCCTTGTCCGGAACCCCAGGACACCCACCACCGGCGGTACCCTGAGCCTGCAGAATGAGGCTGGAGTTCCGGCTTCCGTTCTCCATGCTCCCTGCCCCAGTATGCAGAGAACACGCCACGCCCTGGCAGGTTAGGCTTCCTTAGCTGCGTGGTAAATATGCCTCTGCAGCAGACTCCGCAGGATTTGCTGTTGGATTAGAAGTGGGATGTGAGGGAAAAGAAGTGTTTCGCGTGACTTCTAGGTTTTGGCCAGATCCTCTGAGTGATGCTGATGCCATTTACTGACATGATCCAAACTAGTAGAGCTGCAGATTGAGGATCATGAATTTTATTTCTATCAGTTTCCTGTGACTGCTGGCACAAGTCACCTCAAACTTGGTAGCTTAAAGCAACAGAAATTTATTTGCTCAAGTTCTGGATGCCTGAAATTCACAGTCAGTTTCATTGGCCAAAATTAAGGTGTGGGCAGGGCTGTGCTCCCTCTGAAGGCTCTAGGGGAGAACCATTCCTTTCCTCTTCCAGCTCTGGTGGCTGCCAGCATTCCTGTGAGTGGCTGCATCACTCCAGCCTCTGTCTCTGTAATGACGTCACCTTCTGCATGTTGTCAAATCTCCCCCTGCCTCTCTTTTGTAAGGACACTTGTGATCGGGGTGAGGGACTACTCAGATAATCCAGGATAATCTGTGTCAAGATCCTCATTGTATCTGCAAAGGCCTCCTTTCTTTATAAAGTAACATTTATAGGTTCCTGGGATTATGGCCTAATATCTTTTGGAGGCCGTAATCCAGCCTACCACAACACGTTCAGTTTGAGATTCCTGTTACATATCCAAATGGAGATCGGAAAGAATTTATTAGTGCATGATTAAGAAATGGAACAGTCAAGAAAGAATGCTTCCAAAGCCACCATATGTAACAATAAACATCCCCTTATGATTAGTGAAATCTGTAGGAC
>NW_012149285.1:1398734-1400077 GCF_000956105.1 Propithecus coquereli | reverse complement strand
GGGTAGTATTTTTATTACGAATCACTTTATCTGTAAAATAAGTTAAACTGTGATAAATTGATCATTGAAAAAATAATGTTCACTTTAAAATTACAGGCCTTGGTAATATCTTCCTTCTTAATGATAGTTTTTATCTGATCACTGTACAATTTGGTTTATTTAGTTGTTAATTAATAAGTATTTATTGAGAACCTGTTATGCCTCAAGCACTGTTCTTGATTCTAAAGACATCTACATCAGCAAACTACAGCAGGGCCAAATCCAGCCCTGCTTGTGTAAACGAAGTTTCATTTCTATTTGTTTAGATATTTTCTATAGCTGCTTTTTGTGCTACAAACTTGGACCATAAGACTTGTAAACCTGAAATATGCATTATGAGTTAACTGAAAAGTTTTGCCAAACCCTGATCTATTATTTTAATAGACCATTTATAACCCAGTATTAATATTCAAAATGATGCTTTTAATCATCAAAATAAGTTAAACTATTCTGTGTGCTAAATTCACCTAAGAAAATGCTGTGCTACATTTTAGAAATTTTTTAAGTAATGATTGAAACAAAAAGGGACCAAGATGTCCTCAATTAATTAGAACATTTAATTAATCTGGATAATGTTTTCTATCCTAAATTAAGATTAGCTGTGCCTATTTAGAGCCGATATGATCACAGGTGGCATCAGAATCTTGGTTCCATCAGCTCAGTGCTTCACAACCTAATGTGCATGTGAATCACCCCGGAATCTTGTTAACTTGCACATTCTGATTCTGTAGACAATCTGGAGTAGGGGCAGATAATTCTGTATTTCTAAGGAGCAAGTGATACTGGTGCTCTACTCAGTGGACCACACTCTGAGCACCAAGAACAAGATAGCATATGGCTATTTTTTTTTTTTAACCTTCCACCAAAGAAGAAACAATGAAATGAACCAGAGGGAAGATATTGGGCCTTTTCATTCCACCTTAATCCCACCTTCCACCTTTGTCCTTCTCCCCAGGAAAGTTTTTTTTTTTTTTGACTCAGAGTCTCATTCTGTTGCCCTGGCTAGAGTGAGTACCGTGGCATCAGCCTAGCTCACAGCAACCTCAAACTCCTGGGCTCAAGTGATCCTCCTGCCTCAGCCTCCCGAGTAGCTGAAACAATGAAATGAACCAGAGGGAAGATATTGGGCCTTTTCATTCCACCTTAATCCCACCTTCCACCTTTGTCCCCTTCTCCCCAGGAAAGTTTTAATGGTAAGAGAATCTAAACCTTCCTGGAGCCCTGGAGCTCTCTAGGTCCAAGCAACTGGGTTAGAAAATGTCTAATTGTTATCTAAGACAGCCACCTTTAAAATAATATATAAA
>NW_012149285.1:1391114-1398099 GCF_000956105.1 Propithecus coquereli | reverse complement strand
AGGGACTTCTGGTTTTAATTAATGTGAACACTTTTTCTCTTCAACTGATGTATTAAAAGACTAACTCCCATAAAGGCATTAGTAAAATATGCACAATATAGAAAATTAAAAATAATAATGAAGCTCCTTTTCAAAGAGAAGATTCTGCTGATACAGCTACAGTGCAAGGCCAGCTTCTAGCCTTTGCCCGATGTGTGGGGATAACCTCCACATACTCTCAATTCTAATTGTGGGGGAGAATAAACCTTCCCCACTAGCTTTGCAGAATTCACATTTCTGCCCTGCCAGGCAGCCTGTTTCTTGCTGGAATATGATTGCGACTATCACAGTAGCCTTCATCAAAGAAAAGCATAGAAAATTGTCTTTAAAGTGGACAGTAGGGAGAGTGATCTCTATGGCCTTGTCAGAGCCATTGATGAGAGTGTGCTACCGATGAGAAAATAATTAGAGAAGATTGTGATCTAGTTACCTTGGAGGATGGGAGACAGCTGGACTTGAGAATATTTTAGAGGAAATAAAAGTAGCCACACCGTAATATTGGGTAAAACGAGAACTGAATATTACAAATGAAAACTAAGAAAATCTGATGTACTAGGTGTACAATGTGGTTGTTTTTATTCTTTGGAAATTTAAATTATTTGTTTTGGGTACATGAATAGCTTTGGAAGTGAGTTAGAATTACCTAGGAAAACAAAGAATTAAAAACACAATAGTTTGTGTAATTACCTAAAGTCGACCAAGGTCCACTTCTTGATATAATCTCTTTGTGTGAGTGAAATTCTAACATGTGGGGGTGAGATGTGAATGATCCCTTTAGCACTATTATGCTGTAGTTACTTTGTAACCTGTCATTACAGCAAACTTCAAATTAATATGACAGATGGTCCTTGTACCTTAAATACTGGCAGGCCTCGCTGCAGTAAACACAACCGCCTCTGCGTGCTCCGAGTCGTGAGGAAGGATGGCGAGAACAAGGGCAGGCAGTTTTATGCTTGTCCTCTACCTAGGGAAGCACAATGTGGATTTTTTGAAGTACGTGTAAGATTTATGTAGCTTACTACAATGTAATCGTATACTTTGATTATTAAAATGTAAGAAGTATCAATGTTTTTCTAGTTTTACCTAAACATTTTAAATAGCCATGTCAGTATTCAGTCTAAAGCTTGAATGTTGAATAACTTAAAATTCAAAGACGTTCAGCAAAAAAAATTTTAAAGAAATAATAGCTATTAGATTATTAGAGTATTTCATATTGTCATGTTTGTCACCACAAGTCTAGAAGTGTTGCCCTTGGCTTATAACAAAATAGAAGATATTGAATGATTAGTAAGTACTAGTAGTACTTATGTAGCTAGTAATCCAAGATAAGAATTAATTCTTCTAAACTTCAGTGCTACATCAAAACCTTTGGTTTATGCACCAGTATACAAGAAGCACAATTACATGTCTGAGATTTACAGTAACAGTAGCAAATCCTACTACACAAGCTTGACCAAAAAGTGATGGCTCAATAACAATCATCTGGCTATAGGGGACTCCTCATGCCCTCCCAGTTTCTGGGTGTGTCCCTGAAAGTGAATCTGAAATGGGAGACACAAACCTGGGATCCTTTTAGTCTCTCCACCTTCCTCAGTGTGAGCATCTCACCATGCGGAGTACGATTCTAGCATTTTAAGACACATATGATTCCAAGTTATGCTTTATCAGGAATGGAAGTGAAAAAAGAAAATATCGCTGTTTTCAGTGCAGTAGCAAAAATTTTCTGGTTGGGCTTACTGTGAGACAAAATACCCTGTGTTCAATGTGATCCCTTCCTAAGAATTTACCAGGGGAAATAGGATAGTGATTTTAGATCTCAGTCCCTGAACAGAATGTGACTCTATCCTACTAAATTCACAGATTTCCTCCTAAAGAGCTTGTATAGATGTAACGGAGAAAACATCACTAGCAGTATTCATAATGTTGCTAAAAATATAGTAGCTTACTTCATACCTCTTGTGAGGCCAAAATTAATAAGAATAATGTAATCTGTCTAATTTAGTCCAAGTAAGTCCCTATCGGGTTCTTTCTTTTCCTAAGAGACTAAGGAAGTTTAGTCTTAGAATCATGACAAATATTTGATCTTATAGTTTTAACTAAAATAGACCGATAGAGGGGAGACTGGTGATTACAGCCAGATTCTGGCAGTTTTCAATTATTCTTACTAAAGTGAAGGAAACCCGTACATAAAGGGAAGCTTAAAATTATGGCAATTTTCTATGTAATTCAAACAAATTTGTTAGAGATGCTTCTTATAGGATATAAGCTTTTTTAAGGGCAACAGCTAATGACTTCCGTCTGTTTTACAATGTCAAATTAATGGTAACAGTAAAGAAGGCAACACGGCACTAATCAAATGAGCCCAGGCTTAACCTGTACATCATTGTAACTTCCGTCTTATCTTCTTCCCACCACAGTGGGCAGATTTGTCCTTCCCACTTTGCAGCCATGGCAAACGCTCCATCATGAGAACGGTGTTGAAGATCGGACCTAATAATGGAAAGAATTTCTTCGTGTGTCCTCTTGGGAAGGAAAAGCAGTGCAATTTTTTCCAGTGGGCAGAAAATGGGCCAGGAATAAAAATTATACCAGGATGCTAATATTTTCTCCTTCTGTAGAATATCTGGCATTTAATCTCTTCAAACTGTGTGTAATGTTTAGTTTCCTTTTGTTTAATAGAAAGGTTGGAGAATATCTATGGTAAGTTGAAAAGTTATACAATATTTGAGAATGTTCCATTTTTTTTAAAATATGCGCCATCTTTCCATCCTGTGGCTATGTGTTTTCCTTTTACCTTGATGAATGCTCTGTGTGTTTCATCAGATGTACAGCATATTCCATCTAGAATGTATATTTCATGCATTTAGTAATGACAATAAAGTATTTTTAGTATGCTCTAGGTCTCTTGTAGCTTTGGGGAAGCAGGGATTTTGTTTTAGGCTTATGCAGCACAATAAAATAATAAGATACTCTGTGAATACTTTTCTCAGGTGCTACCACTATTTATAACGTATGATTAAAAGTATTTCTTGTTTTCTTAAAATAAAATTTTTAAAGTGAGATCGCCTTTATGAAAAAGAATATATGCATTTTTTATTCTGTTCAACAAACGTTAAGTTTGAACAGAGTATGAAATTATTATCAAGAACAGAGCATATTTCTTAGTCTTGTAAGTGCTTTAACTCTACGCTAAAAAGACAGAACCAACCTAAGATCAGTGATGTTAACCCAAAGAGCTCAGCAAGGCAGCCACTCTGCAGGGCAGAGCAGGAACTGGACCGGACAGTTGACAGTCCTAGCTGACCCAGTGTGAAGTATGTAGGCTGTGCATTAAGAAGGATACTTTAATTTTGCAACAAGGAAGGAAAAAGCCCATTGCAAAAAGGACTTCCATAAAGTCCAGTCTCCAAAAATGTTCAAATTAATTAAAAGGAAATATAGGCAAATGAAGCACAATAGGTTTTAATATGATAAATTTAGATCCTTATCTAATAAGAAATGTGCAGGATCTATACGAAGAAAATTTTACCATGAAGCACCAAAGAACCAGATGGATTCTGGTTCAAACAAGAACAAAAACAGGTTTTTATTTGGAAAGGATGAATGTATTTAAAAACTCTTCCAAATTTAATTTTGAGTTTTAACAAAATTTCCCATCAAAATCTCAAGGGGGTTCCTGCTTTCACTGTGCCCTGGAAAGCTCCATCTGAACCCAACCTTTCCACAGATGACTCTAATTCTGGACAAAACAAAAAACAACACTGGAGAGAGAACCAAAGTAGGCAGATTCTTGAAGGGTATAAAATTCGGACGAAGGAACCAGCTGGAGGTGATTTCCCATTTTTTACAGCTTTTATCCTGAGAGCAGAACGAGATCAGTATCAAGCAGGCTGGCCAGAATGTCAGCAGAAAACCCAAAGCCTTTCTCGCCTGAAGAATCAGCAGTTTCGGTAACCAGCAACAGGGACGCAAGGGGGAGATCTCAGAAAGGACATTGAGAGAGGGGGCCCCAAGTTCTGTGTGTAAACTAGCTCCATCCTTGTCGTTGACGCCTGGACCACATATACGTGGGACCAGCGGGACACAGAGCAGCTGAAGATCAAAGAATGAACCAAGATTGATTCTGCCAGCAAAGAAAGAGCGTGCAGTTCGAATCTAACCAAATTAATTGGCCACCGAGACAAAAACATCCATGCTTTTTAGAAGAATACACCATGTCCTCGGATAACGTCCTTTCGTTCAACATGGTTTTATAATGTTGGAAAAAAAACGCTTTCCAGCCAGGGCACCCTTCTGTGTGGAAGCTGCACATTCTCCCCACGTCTGCGTGGGTTTTCTCAGGGGACTGCAGGTTCCTCCCAGGTCCCAAAGCGGCACCGTCAGGTGCACCGGCGTGTGTGCACGGTCCTGTGTGAGCGGGTGTGGGTGTGACGCCCTGCGAGGGGACCGCTGCTGGCCAGGGCCCCGGCCCGCCTGGGCCCTGACCTGCGGGGACAGGCTCCGGCCACCCTGACGCTGGGCTGGGTTGGAAAATGAATTAGTACAAATTATTGTAAAATAAAAAATTTTCAAGTGGGAGATAATTGTACAAATGCACAATAAACAATGCAGTATGAAATGCTCAGCTACTGCTGTACTTGTTAGTATTTGGTCTTTGCGTGGTGGGAAGAGGTGCTCATGACAATTTTCCTTTGCAAACATTTATGCCTTGACTTAACCCACCACCGCTACAACCACTGTCACTCAGGAGTTCACCAAAAATTGGGGAAATAATTATCTTACTTGTTTTTATTAATCTTTCTTAAATGTATATAGCTCACTTTTATTTTAATTAATATTAGAAGTGTGGTAATGTTTTTGTGACCCAAAGTATGCTGTAGGAACTTAACTCCTCTTGCTTTTATCAATTAGCCTATGGGAAAATTCGTTTAGCTACACACTCGAAGATGACCCAGATGTTGGAATTAGCAAACAAGGGCTTTAGAGCAGCTATTATATAACTATGCTCATAGAAGTGAATGGTAAAAGGAAATGATACCATGTGGAAATTCAAATCTTTCAGAAGCACTGCAGAAAATATGAAATGGCAAATATCTGAATAAATAGAAAATATTTTTTCCTCTTAGTTTCTTTAACATATATGGGATTGTTTAAAGCAAAAATTTATAATCTTGTTTTATGAAATTTATAATGCATGTAGATATATAATGTGGCAACTGTATCAGGATATAGAGATTGAAGGACCTATATGACTGCAAGTTTTCTCCATTTTATGTGAAGTGTTATATTAATCATAATTGTATGAAGTTAAGTATAGATATGTAATATCTATTATCAAATTTGGGGCATTTTCAACCATTATTTCTGGGAATACTTTTTCAGTCTCATACTCTTCCTCCTCTCCTTCTGAGACTCCAGTAACACAAATGTTAGATTATTAGATTGTTATTGTCCCACAGATTCCTGAGGCTCTGTCCATTTTTCCAGTCTATTTTTCTTCCTCTCTTGTTCAAGATGAGTAGATTTTATTGATCTGTCTTCAAATGCACTTCGTCTATTCTCCGTCATCTATCTCCACTCTACTACTGAGACCATCCAGGGAGTTTTTTATTTCAATGATTGTATTTTCTAGTTCTTTTATTTCAACTTGGTTCTTTTTTATAACTTCTATGTTTTTGTTTGTTTTTACTGAGATTTTCTAATTTTTTATTGGTTTCAGGATAATTTAGAATTCTTGAAGCACTTTTACAATAACTGCTTTATAATTGTTATCAGATAATTCCAACATGTGGTTAATCTCAGTATTGTCATTGGTTAAGTATCTTTTCTCATTCAGATTATTGTTTTCCTGGCTTGGGGCATGACAGGTGATTTTTTTATTGTATCCTGGATGTTTTAGTTATTATGCTAGGAGAGTCTAGGTGCTATGCACATTTATTTTAGCATGTTGTCAATCTGTTTAGGTTTAGTGAGTAGATTCTGGCCTATATTGTGGGCATTAGTGCCAATGACAGTTTAGCTTTCAGAGCCCTGGCTCTCCTCTTTCCTTCTGGTATTGCCGTGGCTTCCCTCCTGGTGCTGTCTGCAGGCACAAACAGTGTTTCCCTGGGTTGCCTGGTGTTTCTGGACCACCGTCTACAATGGGGGAGGACAGAAGCCTCTGTGCCTGTGTCTTCTTATGCCACTGGGTAGAGGGAAGCAGTTATTGGTACTGTACCACATCAACGACATTGGCTCCCACATCCACGGAATCAGGACTGTCAGATTTCAGAGCCTGCATCCGTTAATGATTGTGCTTAACTTTTGGAAGATGCCATGTGCTCTGCTGATATTTGTCTCTTTGGAGTTTATCTGCCTATTTCCTGGTATTTCAAATCAGTATAATGAGAATATAAAGTGTTTTAGGAGGAAAGAAAAAACTGAGTGAGACAGAAGGTAATATGAGGAAAACAATGATTTTTAAGAGCCACTATTTCTTGAGCCCTTGTTTTGCGACAGCTGCTGTGCTGAACACTTTCCACAGACTGTTTCACTTAATCCTCTTGACTACGCTGTGTAATAGACTTTGTTGTTGTTGCGTTGCTGTTGTTATTTCTAATTTTCCAGTTTAGAAAACTCGGCCTCATGTAGGTTAAGTAGGAACTGTGTCTGTCCCGCAAGCCATGGTTCGAATGAACTCTGCAAAGCACTAATGCCCATACCAGAATTGCATGTCTTTGATACGTCCAAATATCTAACAATCATATATATAGGAAAAATAAGAAAAAATACACAAATGAAAATAATTGTGCTATGATGACATTATGGTGATTTTTTTTCTTCTCTAAAATTTATTTCAAATTTATAATGTTCTTAGCATTCCCATTGAAAAGATGCCTTGCACTGCATACATTTTCTTCTTTTAACCCTGCTTTTTGTTTTTGTTTGCCAAAATCACATTCAAGTT
>NW_012149285.1:1357973-1391064 GCF_000956105.1 Propithecus coquereli | reverse complement strand
GAAATCCATTATTTCCATGTACTTTTCTAAAGGTACCTATCACTGTGTATTTTAGGTCACCAAAATATATGATAGGTATTAGCAAGTTGGTATAGGAAATGAAAGAGCAAATGTTCTAATGAGTTTCTTGAAAGATGAAAACTCTTACTTTTCTTGGATATTTTTACAGCACTTTATATCATTTCTGAAGGTTATACCATAGTCTGCCTCATGTTATATTTATCCTACCTGCATTTCTTAATGTTCATTCCCTCAGATTGTGTATATCTCCTCTTTATTCTTCATAGAGTCTTGCCACTTACTGTGCCTTGCACACAGTAGAAACTTGGTAAACATTTGTTGAATTTAGTAGATGAAGGTTTAATATAATAGTCTATTGAACATTTTTAACCTTGTTATCATTATTCAAACATGAATGCAGTTAAATGTCATTGAAAAAAGTGTTGCTGGTTTGTGATAAAAGAGAAAGAAATTCCATGTCTACGGCCACACCGCCCTGAATGCGCCCGATCCCGTCTGACCTTGGAAGCTAAGCAGGGTCGGGCCCAGTCAGTACCTGGATGGGAGAAAGAAATTCCTTAATGTCTAAAAGCTGTTAAATCTTTCTAATAATTTAAATGAAAGTCTCTCTTTTTTTTGGCATTTCATAGAACTTTGCTTACAAATGGACGGGTCAAAATCAGGTCAAAGGGTATGCATTCATTAAAAAGGAAAGAAGATATAAAAATAATGCTGCCTTACATGTACAGTGTATTTAATGACATATAGAGATGAATGAACATAATCACATCTCACAATGCCCATGAGTTGAACCTCTTCATTTTGTAGAAAACCAAGCCAACTGGTTTAAATAACTTAGTTTTTAATTCAGTTAATCTCCATTGAGCACCTACTATGTGAAAAATTCAGTGATTGATATTTTTAAAGAAGATCTTGCAAACACATAAATGAGGTAGAGATGATAAGGGAAGATAGTACTGTAGGCAAAGTGCTAAAGTGTGCAGTCGGGGAGAAGTTCGCTTCTGATTCATGAGCTAGAAGTGCTTCAGAAAAGAGATAGCAGTAGGAATGTCACCTTGATGAAGATTTGCATATGTAGAAGGGCATTTCAAGCAGTAGGCACAGCATAAGCAAAGATATCTAAGAGCAGCAGCACAAGGAACGTGTTGGGAATAGCAAATAGTCCTGTTTGGCTAGATCATAGGGTACGTGAAGGAATATAGAGGGAGATAAATGTGTAAGGAAAGAATCGATTCCCATTTCACAGCTATAAATGGAGTTTCTGAGATGGGCTAGTTCTGTGTTCTGAGGATATAAAAATAAATAAATCATTCTCTCTCCTTAAGGCTCCCATTGGCAGATTAGTGTACACTGGGAAACATGCTAAACTAATGATGCCGAAAGAGGACCACTGGAACAAATGAAAAGGGATTTATTCTGCCACTGTTTGGGGAGGCAGTGTGCATAGTGGTTAATTACTCAGATTCTGGAATGAGATTGAGTTCTGGAGTCAGACTGCTGCTTCAAAGACCTGTACTACCTTTGACCTTGATCTTGATGATGTGACCTCAATTTCATTGTTTCACTAAGTTTTGGCTCCTGTGTGCTATGTCTTAGTCACCTCATCTATTAGATGGTGACAACAGTGGTACAGTTCTCACAGGGCTCTTGTGAGGATAAAGTGTAATATTCACCCAAAGGGTTTAGCACAGTCCCTGGCAGTTAAAGCACTTCAGTTAATTTTATTATCTTTATTATTAACAGCACTACTACCATTAATCTGTCACAGTTATTCTCAGGGAACATTTCAGAGAGGAAATAACAATGGTGATAACCTTAAAGAAGGACTTGAATTACACCAGAGAAGGCACCGAGGGCCGAGGGAACAGTATGAAAGCAGCAAGGAAGCAGGAGGATACATGTTATGTTGAGGGAACAGGGTCCAGAACTTCAAAAAGAAAATATTTGAAAGAAGATGGTGGGGTGAGTTTATTGGTTCCAATGAGACATGAAAAATTTAGAAATGAAAAACGTGAAAGCCCTGAATTCATGAAGAATTTTGAGATCCAAATCTTCAGAGTAATTCAGGCATATATCACATTCTACATAGAAATCATATATCAGGACAATAAGTATAAATCATTATTGATTAAAATTATCCTAATCCCATTCTCTATTTATTTGCAGCAGAGACTATGGCTTTAAGTGCATGGAAACACTGAATATGTAGTGTTTGTGGAGGATCAGGGGAGGCTCACGCAGTTTCACCCAGAGTGATGGGCCGAAACAGTCCCAGTCATTGACATTTACTCGAAACGGGGTGAACTGAGTAATGCTAAAACCACAGAGCAGGGCCTGGGGAATGGCAGAGAATGGAAGAGCCTTATTGTTCTTGAAAGTTGCAGAAAGAAAGCCAAAGATTTTTAGATTGAAATACTTTCTATTTGTTAGAGTCTTGTTGGCTCCTCTAATAGAAGAGAGGGAGGGAAAAGGAAGTTAAAAAAAGATGAAGACAAGAAAAAGCGATGATGGGAAAAAAAATAGATCCTCTGAACAGAAAGGGGAGGATGAGAAGAAACACCTAAAGCATGTATACAGGTTCTTGGCATCCATTCTTGGTAACCAGAAACACAAATATGTGGAGTCAACAAAAGAACAGTCTTCTAAATTTTTAAAACTACATACTAGCATTTTGGACTAAATGCTATCGTAAAATGCAAAACTGCAAAACAAATTCACAGTCTCATTACAATTCCATATCTACCTTCCATATTAGCATATCGGTGTCACTCCCAATTGCTAGCATGAACATCTTGGTTTACATATTAATAAATACTTGTCTGCTTTTAATATGCATTTATTTTTCTCATTATTATGTTATTACATTCAGCTTGTTTGGCACCATTTAAAAGAATTTATTTTGCTATCAATACCAGAAAACAATTTAGGAAACTGAACAGAGCAGGAAAAATGTGAAATCTATGTATTTGAGTTGGTTATTGACTCATTAGTTTAATAACTCGCTTTCTCAAACTTGAATAATTTAAATGCATTAGAAATGATACAGCATTAAAAAGTGCATTCTTAAAATGGTAAACTGGATCTAGGATCTGAGTTTGTAGTTATTACTTATTTAAAATAAACAAGCAAATTCCGTTGAGATATGGTCTCATTTTCAGGAATGGTCTATTAGCAGGCAGCAGTGAGCACAACAATTAACCATATCAGCACATTAAAGCCTAATGTGTACACTCAACGTAGCAGCAAACACACATCCTACCATGGCCTATTAAGTAATCAGAAATGATTGCAGATAATTAGCTCATGAGCAGCTGCATAAACTCAACTATTCCATTTTTTATCAGACATGGAGACTTCAAATGGAGGGGAGGTTTACCAGCTATGTCTTGAGCTAAGTGAGAGCGTCACCATGAAGCAAAATTAGGGGCAGATTCTAATGTTTGATGGTATATTGCCATTTTAAATTTTCTTCTGATCATACTTTTAATGTTCCATAAATGTAGTTTTGTAAGTAAAAAATATGAAAACAAGGGTATCACCAATGAACAAAAACCTTATAAAATTGGAAGTTGAAAGAGGATAATAAGCAGGAATCAATTAAAATTTCTTTAATGAATGTGTATCATTCATACTTGTTTGCATTTTTAGTTCAGATTTGATCTGCACATTCCCATATATTCTTTCCGAATGACATTATATACAGCACCAATGGTGAGTACATCTGAATTAGTAAGTGTACTTGATAATGTACTTTTTAAATTAAATAATGTAGTTTCCTTTTTTACTATCCCCTTTTCACAAAAGAAAACATGCTAGACAGAAGATGACAACTATCTTTAGAAATCTGAAGAACTGATATGAAAAAGAATTCTGTATGTGTCTAGAAAAACAGAACTAAGAGACAGGGGTTTGATTTTTAAAAAAAAAAAAATTCCCAAAATTAGAATTCTTAAAACCGAAATGGGCACCCTGTGAGGTGCTTAGGGATGTCATCAGATAAATTCAGTGATGTCATCAAATAAATTCAGTGACTGACCTGCAAGGATAGATGTGGTCACAAGGAACCTAGGTTCTAGCAAAGCTTCCTTCTCATTTAAGAGTCTAGGAACTAAAACTAAAGAAAATGGTTCAGCAATAAATGGATGTATCGTCATTGATGGTGTTCAACCTTTGCAGGGTACTTTCTGAATACTTGCATTGAAGATTTTGTATCATGAAATTATGCTTAACACATGTCTATTGTTTTTTGGACAGAAAGTTTTCATTTTATTTATAGGCCTACCAAGGATAAAATGGATATATATATAAAACTAGGAGCCATGAATTTTACTCACAGAGAATTAGTTCCACTATGTGTTATTTTATGTTTGTTTTCTCTCTAGTTATCCTCATTTTTATAAGCATTCCATCACATGTTTAAGTGCTTGGTGCTATGCTAGGCACTGTGGAAGCGTGAATAAAGAGTAGGATCTCAAGGAGTTTAAAGTCTTTGGGAGGAAACAAGCATGCAAGGCAACAATGACAGCTCAACGTGCCAAGAGATATCTACAATGGAGAGACGTGAAGTGCAAAGAGAAAATAGGAAAAAGAACTCCCACGGCAACCTGGAGAACACTAGGAAGGCCTCACACAGGAGGCAACACTGGAGAGACAGGTAGTTGCCAGCTGTGAACAGGTGAGTTCAGGAGAATTCTGTAGGCAGAGGGGGGAATTTGTTGGAAAGAAGCTATCATATTATAAATGTGAACGACAAGTAGAGCTAAAATCCACCAACTCTGATAGTAGAAATTATTTTCGTGGTCTTCGTTTACTGCAAATTACTAACTGCGGTCCCCTGACCTACCAAGAGTGGGATTCCTGTAATAACTGCCTGCTTCCTAGAGCAGCACTAGAAGTGCTAGTTAAAACAGAACTAGCGGCATCAGCATTCCCTTAGAGTGGGTTAAAACTCTCTGGAGTAGAGCCCAGGAATGTATTCTCCAACAAGCTCTCCAAGTAAGCCTCGTGCAAACTCAGGTTGAGGATCTCTGTTCCAGAGAAAAGTATTTGCATGTGTTGTCAAAAGACAACATTTTAATCTACTATTTTAGAATAGACATGCTTCTTTTTTGAAATGTATTATAATAACTAGGTTAATTCATTTCAAATGGAATAGGAATGTGAGGTTGAGAAAAGAACAGTGACTGAACTGAGAGTCAGACAACCTTGTTTCTAATTCCAGCTCTGCCACCAAATAATAATGGTAATAATAACTGCTACTAAATAATGTGTAGCTCTGCCGAGATACTCAGCTTCTCTTGGACCTCAGTCTTCAGCCATAAAACAAGGAGGTTGTATTAGAAGATCTCTAAAACCCCCTTCCAAATCTAAAACATGGTGGTTACCAATAAGTTTTAACATTAATTGTTTGAATAATGAAATAATCATCCCTGGTCTTTTACGAATTACCGTCAGTTGTTTTCAGCTTCTTGTGTCTTTTCAAAGCAGTATTGCCCTCACTCTCCGTTGTGTTTCCTTGCCCATCCCTCTTAACCTGCTTTTCTTTCTGCCCTCTTAGGTCAGCGACTAGTTCACCACACAATTGTTTAAAATGAGATAATCTTACTTTTTTATACATGTAAACTCCCATGAAGATTCCTTGATTAAAACTCCCCAATAGACTTTTAGAAGAAAACGAAACAAATTGCACTTATCTCAGAGCATGAAGCATTCTGTCTTAAACATCAATTGAACAATTCACAAGGGCTGGGAACTATGAAAAAAAAAACCCAATGTTTCACTGAAGTTAAGACAGAGAAGATTAGGGAAGCTAGACACCCAGGGAAAAACATGTAACCCTTCTGTTTGTACACTACACCTTAGAATTTCCCTTTCTCTTCCTTCTCTTTTCTTTCCCTTCCTTCTTCCCTCCTTCTCTTCCTCCTTCCCTCCCTTCCTTCTTTCCTTCCTCTTTTTGTGCTGATTTTCTATCTATTGAATTGCTCTCTCACCAAATCTTGCTGTAACTTAAAGTCATAGCAGGTAAACTATATGTATATTTTACATATACACACATAAATACAGTCAACCATATATAGTATGTAAAGTATATACTATATGGTATATGAAGTAGACTATAAACTTCCAAACGGCAGGAATTATTAACCCATATAACATTTAGTGTAACACTCCAAATAAAGAAATTCTCACTAAAAGCTTAAGGCATACATGCTTAAAGAATAAATGTGTAATGCTTTATAATCCTGGCCACCGTCAATTAATTGGTTTTTTTTATAGTCATGGGAACTTCTTCCCAAAATATATTATCTGCATTTTCACCAGGAGGTGCTTTTTTTGAGTCACCTATTTGCTGCTTCACCTGCTCCTGCTCCCTTCCCGTCGTGATGGGTGGCTGGAGGGCGAGCATCCGCTGGCGCTTTCCTTCTGTCTCACACGCTGCGGGGCCGGCCTCCGTGTTCTGTGTCCCGGCACTCCAGCTCCTAACACGTCCTGGGGATGCGGCTTCTGCCTGAGTGCCCTTGAAACTCACTTAGAGCATGTGCATGGTCGATCTAAAACTTTTCGATAACCCTTCTCTGCCTCGGGTAGGACATCGCAGGAGAATGCTCTGTTCCAGCCTCACTTTGCAATCACTCTCCCTCCGTGCTTTGTGGTCTTGCACCCTGAGATTTGTCCTACCCGCTGTCGCTGATTGTTCAGCGCCTACGATGGAGCTGTAAGCATAACACGTCTCCAGCACCCTCATTTTGTTTCAGGAACGAACATAGATAATTCTGATCCATGGTTCAGTCCAGTGGTGTCAAAATCCTCAATGCTGTTATCTGTTCTAAAAATACCGGAAGTACTTCATTTCTAAATAGTACATCAGCTTTGGAATGTGGATTACTTTGTAAGCTTCCCTTGATACCACTCTTAAAGGAACGTGAACAATAGTCTTTCAAAAGTCTCTATGCAGATAATTTGTTTTGTCACAGATCATTTTTGAGCTACTTATTTTCACCCACTTTGTTCACAGTGTTGGCCTAATTTTACTCTCTCAATTTGCATTTATTTCTTCGTTCCCTCTCTTTTTTCCCTTTAATGTTATGATACGCATATATCAGCCAAAGGGATCCTCAGAAAAGCTTCCGCTGAACCTCAGGACAGTTGAGGAGCCCCTGTGATTTTTTTCAGTTCAGGGAAATCCTACATATTTTCTTCCTAGAAATAATCGCAATTGTAATGAAAAAACTTAATGTATAATCCATTGTTTAATATCAGTATTCCTTTTTAAAATGAATGCCCCACAAGGGTGTGGATTTTCTCTTACTCGACACTGAATCCCCAGCTCCTAGGCCAGTGCCTTGAGTATAGCAGACATTGCATGAATGGTTGTTGAGTGACTATGATCCTATCCCTTTATTAATTTTTCTAACTGCTCTTTAGCTGTTATTATATTTCTAAAAATGCAATCCTTTGGCCTCAAAACTGATAAGGACCGCTGCTTTGCTGATAAGTGCACACTCTCCTAGTAGGCAATAGACACATGAATAAAGCTCTTGAAATCCAAATTACTATGGAAACAGCCCTTGGTTCTACTTGCCTGCTAAGTGGAGTGCTGCGTCCACATGTCTTACACTGGAGGGAGCTGGAGTCACAGGCAAATTCTGGAGTCCTGGGCTCCCCTTTTTCTTATAGACACCACCCCCCTTCAGGTAGTACATTTTTTTCTTCAGGTGGCTTACAGTACAATTGATTGTGATTAGAGCACTTAATCTATTCACTATAACTGATTAAGTTACTGCTTGATTGTGTTACAGCTTCATCCATTCACTGTGATTAGATTGTTGCTGGAAATATATGGATACAATCAAGCTTCTGCTATTGTCAAATTCCTCGGGGTGTTTCTAAATTTCTCCACATAATCTTTTCGGCTATTCCTTAGGGTATGTCATTTCTACAGATAACTAATTTCATCCATTACGTTTTGAATCTTCCTGATTTTATTCTTGGAGGCCAACTTTATCGCAAACTCCTGGGGTGACCCTCCTGCCCTTCCCAGTACTGGCAAATAACTTGTGGGGCACAAACCACATCCCTCTTTCTCTGCCTTTCCTACTGTCTGCTCCTTCATCTCAGAGGTGGGGTGGCAGAGACTTACTCATATAGAATTCCTAACAAAGAGGAAGACAGCTTTTTGTGAGTTTTTCACTAGGGGCCTGGAATGTAAGTTTATGTCAATGTCTTCAATATATTAGAGAAGCAGAGCAAGCAGAAGCACAGTTTGTTAAGAATAATAATAGTGAAAAGATTCTGACTGCTCGATGTTGCCCATTAAGAAAAACATGCACAACTTCGTTTACAACCAACCACTGACCTCAGGCTCACGTTTTCTAGGGTGAAGTGGGGTCAGCTGATATCTCCAAATACACCTCCCTCCAGCTTTCCTGGCCACACAATGAGAGTTCAGAGACAGACAGAGGCTCAGCAGTGCTACATGTTAGAGGCCGTTAGGCTCACCACATCCGTTGTTTTAGGAGGTCAACAGAACATAGGGGCGGGTTGCATTTGTTTGTACATTTGACTTTACAGAGCCTTCTGCTTTGGAAAAACAGTGGAAAGCTTCCTCTTGGTATTCATAGAAACCGGATGTCAGAGACTTCCCTATGGCGCCTCCAGAAATATTATAGCACAGTAGACATTGCCTAAAAAATTGTTTTTCCCAAAAGACTCAAAAGTGTACAGAGGATCTCATAAATATTAATTAGTAATAGAAATTCTTTTAGTCTGTGAATAGTGATTGTATCAACCTTACATCTCTTGTATGCTGTTAAATTATTGTAAAGCTCGGAAGTCCTAGTTTTCCAGCATTTTTAATATCTTTTCCACTCGTACAGGCGGGTCCACCCCCGTGCTCTGTCTTTAGGGCTACATCTAATTGCTTTCAAGAGAAAAAAGAGAGGTGCAAGTTTACAAAGTTAAATATGTACAAAACACATTTTTGTTTCAGTTCTTCATGTACAAGAAATGTAATCTCTTGACACATAACCTAAAGAACTTAACTACAAATACAGGAAAAACAGAACTACAAATACTCTATTTTTTTTTTAATTTCAAAAATAACTTCCTGATATATAACATCATCATTCCCAAAAGGCTTCAAGTCATTCTCTTCATCTAAATGAGTGGCCGTGTTGTCTGCACTTCAGACATGGAATAAAATTTTCTCGTACCTTGAGATACGTCAATAATAGATTTAATGGTGTCTGTATTTTGAACCCGTGTATCTAACAATCTCTTATAACACGGTGGGGTAAGCAAAACATACTTTTGACAAGATAATATATAAGTCACCAAGTCCAGGGGCTACATTTCTACAAGTTATTAGTATTTTGGGGATGAACTCCTACCACCTTAAAGATAAGGATCTGATTCTAAGCCTATTCACTGTTTGTACATTATTTTCATAAAATTGATTGTCTGGTATTCCAGGCTTCAGGAGATGAAAGCAGAAATGGGGGGTAGGTTGAGAGGTTACTTATTGGTATCCACACTGACAAAAGCAAGAAAACACAAAAAACACACAGGAAAGTACAAAAAAGCAGAGAATCCAAAATGTAAAGGCCTTCCTGTTTTGGTCAGTTTACAACCATCCCTTGTTACAGCATGGATAGTAATTTATGTTCACAACAACAGCGCTCAGTAATCAGATCAGGAAACACACCGGTACCCTGTCTACAGCCTAACGTTTTATATTCAGCCTCCAACACACTGTCTGGCACATGCTCAGGACTTCAGTTGGTATATGTTGAATGGTACTGTGAAAATAAACTTCATAGAAACACAGTGGAAATGAGTTATCTTATATTGTGATCTTTAATTAAGGAACTATTTCAAGAGAAGGGCGTGAGAAAGTTAAGAGTGTATCAAGAGTAAAGCAAGTGAGCTGGGAGCTGAGAGTTAAAGAAAATGGATGAAGAAGCCATCAACTATTACAGAAAAGGTCAGGAATATAGAGCTTTGAAAAATGGAGAAGTAACATAGTATAGCAGCAGAATTCTAGATCTTCTGCAACTCGCAGATTAAAGATTTAAGAAGGCCATAAATGAGGTAGAGGTAGGATTTGATACAGAAAATGATTAAGATATAAATAAGACTCTCAGCGTAGGCAAGATTCTTGTAAGGGCATATATTAGAAACGTTCAGGAGCAGATGGCGTGAAAAGGCAGAGGAGGAAATGGCAAGTTCAAGTCAAGGATAAGAACTATTTTGGGGCTTGGGAGCAATACAGAGCAAGAAAATCTGAAGGAAAAAAGCAAAATCAAATTATGGTCTAGCATAACTAGAAGGTAAACTGCATCCTTTAGCAGGAGTCCCCAACCTATGGTGAGTTGTATAATTATTTCATTATATATTACAATGTAATAATAATAGAAATAAAGTGCACAATAAATGTAATGCACTTGAATCATCCCGAAACCATCCCCTCTGCTCCCTGGTCCATGAAAAAATTGTCTTCTATAAAAACGGTCCCTGGTGCCAAAAAGGTTGGGGACAGCTGCAAAAGAATGAGGAATAAATTCATATAAAGTTTAAGAAGATAACAGATTCAAACTAAAAAAAGAAGTAGATAATTTAGAATAGATCTGAGATCAATATAATTGTTAAATATTGTCAGAAGTACACTGGGAGATCCAAAAATCAGGATTAATTGCACTCACGAATGAAGCAACAAGTCGAGACTGGAAAATATTTTGAAAATTATGGGAAAATGTACCAGAAAAGATAGTTGTGAAGAAGGGCATGCATAGTATGACCCAAGCAGCATCTTATTATGGTGGCACAGTCATTAAAATGTCGAGGCATTTTTAAAAGTATACTTTATCTGATCTAATTAAAATGTGTTCATGAAAAAGAGAATGGTACTTAAGGACTCTGAAAAAATTTTAAGAATACATTGCAATCACTCTTGCCTTACCAATTAGACTTATTTTTCCAGATCCCCTCATTAATTATAAAAATGGAAATCATTGTACTTGGTGCTTTACAATAAATATTCAAGCAACTGGAGCTGTAAAATATAATCTGGCAATTTAAGTGATTTATTACATCAGCATAATGCTTGAGACATTTCTATTAGCTGAAAACCTGAAATATTTCAAGTGAAATATTTAAAGAAAAGGTGGTGTCTTTGGGCTAAGTAAAACCAGAGTACTTGTAATTGAGAAGAGTAGATTCTTCTCCTTTCTTCTATCACAAAAATATCATCAGAATAATCTTTTACCATATTCCATTATACAAATAACACAACTTTGTATGATGTTATACATAAAAACCCTACAAAAAACTTGAAACTCATTGCTTGCTGAATTACTTCCAGTCGTTAGAATAAACACAGATTCAGTACATTCTTTCATCATAATTGTTACTTTATGATCCTTAGGTTTATTATTAAATAATACATGTGTGAAATAATGTTCTAAGAAACAAAAAGTGAACAAACTAAAATAAAGTGGTAAGAGGAGCATTTTAAAAGATGATTTTTTTCCACCAAAAAGATGTTATTAAATTACATGTAATTTTCAGTACATTAATATCTTTGTGGTGTCCAATTAACTCTCTTTAATGGAAAAATACTATAGCACAAGAAATCACAGACTACTTCTAAATTCATTTCCATTTTGTCTTATTTTTGAAAGAAGATGTAATTGAGCTGGTAATTCTCCTTAGTTAGAAAGAAAACAACAAATCCAAATATAATTTTGCATGAGTCTATAATCAAAGCGTTTTGGAATTTATAGATTTAATTGTACCCAATCTAACAATGGCAGGCAGAATTCTTGACTACAGGAGGAAAAGGTAACAACCCTGTCTGTGTACTTGGCAGGAAATGGCTTCCTTTTTATAAGAAAGTCTTAGAGTCTCACAATGTGAACTGCATTTTGCACAGGTCGTGATACTGATTTAAGTAGCATGGTATTGATAAAAAAAGACACAGGTCAAAGAAATCAATAGAGTCACACCCGGGCTATTCTCAGGACTATAAAGTTTTACCAAATTGTGCACATTTCTCTGAAGTAAGCAGTTGCAAATCTGGCTTGCAAGCAAGTGCCTTTTGGCCTGCCCAGTTTTGTATTGGCAAATATTTTAATATTTTAAATTATTTGTCAACATTTAAAATTGGAAGATGTCACCTTAAAAGTCCAGATTTATGGATTCTCCTTACTATCTAAAGTCCAGACTTTATCAGGAAATCTGATTTCCTCATATTTTTTTAGGTAAAAAAACTGTTTTTTTACCTAAAGTTCTTTAAGTGTTACGGAATGCCATTTAGGTACAACCCTACATCTAGTCATCATATCTCCTTAGGCTTCTCGTACCTGTGACAATTTCTTGACTTAGCTCTTCTTTTTTTATGATCTTGATATTTTTGAGAATTACTGGTCAGTTATTTTGTAGAATGTCCCTCAACTGAAATTTGTCTGATGGTTTTCTCATGATGAGACAGAAGTTATTTGTTTTGGAGAGGAAGATCATAGAGGTAAAATGCCATTTTCATCATCTCATACCAAGGGTTCCTTCTATCAACATAACTAATCAATGTTGATGTTGACACAAATTACCTGATTGAAATCATGTTTGGCAGGTTTCCCCAGTGCAGAGTCACATGTTTTTCTCTTTCCCTACTTATTTTTGGAAAGAAGTCACGACACATAGCCCACACTTAAGGAGTGCGGAGCTATGCTCCCCTTGTTGAAGCTGGATTATTTACATTAATAATTTGAAAATCTGCACGAGAGATTCGTCACTTTGCTCCCATTTATTTATTTACTCAATCATTTATTTTTATCAATATGGAATCATAAATATTTATTTTATACTTTGGGTTATTTGTTACCCAATAGTCCCAGTCGAAGCTACTGGGAGCGTTTTCAGTTGGCTCCTTTGTCTCTGACATATTCCCTCCATTGTGAGGGGTTTTTGTATTTGTTTTTGTTTTGAACAGTCCCTCACTTTCTGGTACTATAAGATGCTCCAGGCTTACTTTGTATGTTTCCTGCCCCAGTCCTAGAATTAGCTGTTTATCCACGGACCTCTGGTTCCTTTTCATTGGAGAATCGTACTAGAAACCAAGATCTTAGACTCTTGGACTTGACACCCTACTAGGAAGTTGTTGAGTCTAGTCTCTCTCAGCACACAGAACAAGAAAATGTATATGTATATACTAACCCATGTATACACACATATCCATAAATATTTCTATATGTTTCTGTATCTATATTAAGTTAAAAATGAATTCGAACTGATGTTACTAACTATAATTCATTGCCACATAGATCCTTCTAGCTTCCTCCCCAAATATGCTTATCTGTAAACCCTCATTTCAACAAGACATGTTGCTCCAACTGTCTGCCATCAATTTAATTAATTTCAATTCCAGTACATAATATATATATATATACACACACACGCACACACATATATAGCAGTATCAGACTGGATAACCTGCATCCTCATGGGAAACAATTTTGTCAACTAGGATATCGTACTTATGTACAGTTTCATTTGCCTTTAGTCTTCCAGACTCCACTTATTGCCTGGATATGTATTTTTTAATTGCATTCCTAACTATGAATGTTTGTTTCAATTATAAATGAGGTCTTTTTTTTCATTATGTCTTCTATTAACGTAATATAGAAGTATAGGCAAGGCACGGTGGCTCATGCCTGTAATCCTAGCACTCTGGGAGGCCGAGGTGGGAGGATTGCTCAAAGTCAGGAGTTCAAGACCAGCCTGAGCAAGAGAGAGACCCCTTATCTATGAAAAATAGAAAGAGATTAGCAGGACAAGTAAAAATATATAGAAAAAATTAGGCTGGTGTGGTGGCACATGCCTGTAGTCCCAGCTATTCTGGAGGCTGAGGCAGAAGGATTGCTTGAGCCCAGGAGTTTGAGGTGGCTGTGAGCTAGGCTGACGTCATGGCACTCTAGCCCAGGCAACAGAGCCAGACTCTGTCTCAAAAAAAAAAAAAAAAAAAATTCCAGCTCTTTATTTGCAGGACCTGAAACTTGAGTTCAGACATTCCAAGCATTTTTTAAAAAAAGATTTACTTTCAAATAAAATTTAATTAATCCCCACTACCAAACTCTAAGATAAAAAAATATATATAGAAGTATAAATACAAAAATGCATGTATTTGTAAATAAGAGTCTTTTAAGGACTTATCTAAGAAATGATTTTAGTAGGACATACCTAGTCTGTATGCATTGTCTATTGTAAATAAAGCTACAAATTACAACTATGTGGGATACAGCTGGTTGAAAAAGGAAGTTATTCATACATTCTTCTAGCTATAAGAGTTTGAATATATAAAAACCAAGAAACTCCAAAACTAAATGGACCCTCATTGCTAACTTATCCTGCACACACCATTAGTACTCACCACTCTAAACACAAACCTATCTGGGTGGGGTACAGGGTGCTGCATTTGGTGGTACTGGGGCCTCTCAGACATCTACATGGAGTAGGTGGCTACAGCTTCCTTCTTGCATGCTTAGTTTATCATTAGTAGATCTTGGCTCTGGGTAAGACTTGTGGTTTATGTAGATCTGATTGACAGTGCATCCCTGTGTGCTTGTGGAGAAATGAATAGACCACTTCCAAAAGAAGTAATAAAAATGGTCAGTAAAAAAAAATTCAGTCTCATAAAGAGACAAAAATTATAAATCATGCCCTGATTTGAATATTGGCTTGTATGAAGTATTGTTCTGGGAGATCTGGCCAAGATATTACACAAGAGATTAAAACGACACATATATTGAGAAAAGGAAAAAAAAATGGGCTGACCTTTAATTATGCAGTTAAAAGCATCCACAGTTGACTTAGCAAACTTTATTACTGCATACTTGTGAATAAAACTGTAAAATGCAACTGAAGAAAAAAATGTAAGTCTGATTAAATTCAGAGACATAGAAATATCAAGATTTTTAAAAGGAAATCTCCCAATTGTAAATATGTCCATTCTTTCTAAATTAATCTGGAATGTCCATGTAATATGATCACAATCCTAAAGACTTTATGGACAAAAACTTAATAAAATAATTCAATAATTTATCAGGAAGAACCAATACGTAAGAGCAGGTAGCATATCTTTGAATGGAAAAATAAAAGACAATTAAGGGGGAATTATCTATTTGGGTGAAAAAGTGCTGAACACCTTCTTCACTCCTCATACCCAAATTAACTTCCAGATGAATCAAAGTTTTTAAATATTAAAAAATAAAGACATCAAACTAGGTTTTAAAACTATGTCCAATCATGTTTATGAACTTAGCATGGAAAAAATCTTTCTAATCATGATAAATAATCAAAACAAAGAGAAAGGACTGATTTACATTATAACTATTCTTTATCAAGGGATATTTTAAGAAAAGCTAAAGACAAATGGCATGTTGAGAAAAATTCCAATTCTTCCAACTTATCCTGATTGCTTTCTCTAGTTCCTCAATTCCAACAATGTTCCTAATCAACCAAGATTAAAAATTAGTTGAACCTACTCCCTTATCACCCTCACTCACCACCTTTTGCCATACTGACTCTTCTTATCCAGCTTAAGTTTATGGTCAATCCTAGTAATCATCATGATTGCTTGGCTCACCTGGTTAAATCCACTATGATGTGTCAGCATCTCTGAATCTAAATTGATTGGAGAAAAACTCTCAATCACAAAGCAGGTTTCACTTTAAATTTATAATTACTAATATCAAGTGGGCTCTTAATTGCATGCAGTTGCCATGATCTATTTCCTCATTTCATTCTTAGTTTATATCTTCTCTTCGCTCCTAAAACATTAGATCTCTAAAAACCTTCCGCATCCTTGCTTTCAGATGATTATCTTATTTCCTAGGTCACTAAAGAAAGAGAAGAAATCAATCAGAAGAGAAATGACACAAGCTTCCTTCGCCACAGTCTACCTACCTGCACTGAGCTACCTGCATTAAATCTTCTTATTAGTGTGCCTCCTTCAGAGAAATCCTCCTTCGGTGGCAGTCAATTAACAGTGCTTTTAAATTGTGTACAGAAGTCTTTATTGATGATCAAAAAAAAATTTTACAGTAAATAATTTGGGAAAGCAATCTTTTTTATCATCTCATAAAATTTTATTATTCTACCAAACATACTAATATTTTAGATCTTGGAGCAATGACGAATAAATTAATTAAATATCATAGCGTATTACAGATTTAAAGTGTAAATAGAGTGCTGAGTCTATGATATTGTCTTCGGCACTGCCTTTCTCAGAAAATTATCTAATTGACTGTATTGACCTCACTGATTTTGACATATCTTTAACAAGATTTCAGGGATACATATGTCTGAGGCTCATGTAAAGTTATTTTCCCTCAAAGGGCATCCAGTATGAACCTGGTATTAAGAAAGCTATGTCATTAAGTTGGATTTTTTGTATTCATCCCTCGGGAAGTGGAGTGCATGTTCTTCTCCTAGTAGCCACAAATGGCAACCCGCACACATTCGATGACCCGTGACTATATATGTGGCTACTACGCATGAATCTGATGAGCACAAAGGGGTTGGAAGCAAAGTTATAAATGGGTAGTCAGGTCAGGGAAATGTTGCCTTAGTTCTGAGACTATACGGCAACTTTTCCGCTGTACCTGGAGAATGCGAATACTGCCGCTGAATAAAGAAGTGTTTAGTCAAGGAGATAGTGTTTTCTTTTTCATACTCTACTTGGTCTGAAAAGCCTCTTTTATTTTTCAAGAGTATGATAACTTACTTTGGCATTCTCTCCACAAGAGCAAAAATTCAGTAGCAATATCAAGCTGGTTGCTTATTGCTCTTCTGTGAATAGCATACCCTGACCAATCTATTTCAAAGGACAATACTCTAGGCATAACATATGATACAAATGGAATGTGGCAATTTGATTTTCAAGTACCACTTCAGGGGAAGCATGTTAAGCATGAGCAGCACGCCACAGTCAGCCCTTGGAAATGTATTATATCAAATCTACGTAAGTACTGCAGAGTAAAGTAACAATCTTAACTTTCTGAAAAACAGATCATATCCCAAAGATTGAAATTATCTTGTTCTTTACAACATTTAGCTCATAAACTTAATTCTCTGCCCTTCCCCAAGCATGGTTTGATGCCCTAGAGACCCTAAGTTGAGGACAGAGTCCTTCTTTCATGGCTTCAAACTCCATTGAAGAGATCCATGGCAGGTGTCTTAGTCCATTCCTGCTGCTATAACAAAAATACCTTAGTCTGGGTAATTTATAAACAACAGAAATTTATTGCTCACTGTTCTAGCGGCTGGGAAGTCCAAGATCAAGGTTCCAGTGGATTCAGCATCTGGTGAGAGCATGACCTCTGCTTCCAAGATGGCTTCTTGTTGCTGCATCCTCACACACTGAAAGGCAAGGTAGCTCCCTTCAACCTCCTTTATAAGGGCACTAATCCCATTCGTAAGGTTGGAGCCCTCATGACTCAATTACTTCACAAAAGGTGCCACCTCTAATATCATGAGGTTCTGACATATGGCCTTGGCGAGGGTGCCAATATTCAGACCACAGCAACAGGTTTCTCCCACCCTTCCAGATGTTTAACCTGGAAGTGTACATTGTATAACACATCCAACACAGAGAAGATACACAGAACTAAATAGGTGTATTCAGAGATTCTCACACAGCGTGTCAATCAGCAAAGTTATCACCAAGAATTCTGGGGCAAGCAACAGCCATCCCCAAGCAAAGCATGGTTTACCTTCTAAGACTCCCCCTCAAGACCTACCCTCCTCCCAACCCATTAAATATCATTATATGTATCAGTAGCAGTCACCCAAGGACATTTCACAGTAAATTCTCACTCCTTGTCTTAAAAATCAGAATAATTTCATCTACAGCAGTTGAAATATTTGCATCTTCCTTTCCACAGATCAGAATCAAATCTCCAGTTCAGGTAACAGTCATCTGCCATGCCTGGACCACTGCACTATTCTCCACTGCGAAAACCATCTGTTTGGTCTTTCAGTTCTGCTTGGCTGTTTCAGGTAGTTTCTCAAAAAGTTTCTGGCTTCCTTTGGACTTTTGTATTAAATTCTATTTTAGCTCCCTGTTTCTTTCTGTTTACTTTTAGCTGCATTACAGGAGTCATCAAACCAAGCTTTGTGACCCGCCTCTTTGGGTTAGTGCAGCACTTCTCAACTGTCTCAGTCTCAGCACACCTTTACACCCTTGAAAATTATTGAGAACCACAGTGTGTATTAGGTACCTTTATCTATATTTCCTTTATGAAAAATTAAAATGGAGACATTATAAAAATATCTACTTATAAATCCATTACATGTTGACATAAAATATTTTTATGAAAAATAACTATATTTTTCAAAACAAAAACAAATTTAGTAAGGAGAGTGATATTGTTTTACATTTCTGCAAATCTCTTTTTTTTTCTAACCATTAGACAAACTTTTTTTCCCCTCATCATTAGACTATCAGCGGTTCTGAAAATCTCTTTAATGGTGGGCGTAAGAGTGCTGTATTCTCACTTCTACTTCTGAATTTAATATTGCAGTACCTTGCCTTGAAGCCATTTGGCTTATTGAGGATTTATCCTGTTTTTTTCTTTGGTTTTCAAAATAGTCATTTAAAAAAATGATCATTGATTAGTATATGAACTTGTTCTTGGAAAAGAATACACAATATTTTTGTATTTACTAATGAGCAAATAAAGGAAATCCTTTAGCAGCTTATTAAATGCCTTCTTATACATTGTACTTTGCTTGATTTTGAATTTTACTGGGTAGGATACTCTGGAATCATGTGGACAAAGAGTTAAGCTTATTGTTACAAATTACACAATAGCTCTCTATAAGAGACAGAATTTCCTAATAAAAATTAAGCCATAAAACAAAGGTTAACAATAAGTACAATAAAAATAAGGTTTTCTGTTTATGACATCTTTTCCTATGAAAAACTTAAAACACTTTTAAAGATAACCCACTTTTTTTAATGCTCACCCTCTCACATCTGAGCTAACTCTTCCCTTAAAAAAAATACAAAAGGCCAAGAATCTCAGATGACTGATGACACTAAGAGAGCTGGTGTCAAAAATCCACGTATGCAGCTTGTGGGCCACAGTTCACCAGCCCTCTAGCCTGGTCGATAAAACTATTCCCAGGGATAAAGCTGTTCACAAGATATTATTTGAACACTTCACTATATGGAACTTAGGGCAGGAATTTGGGGGTGGGGTGTATTTTTCTCCCTTCATTTAGATCGTAGTTCTGAGCTGTTATCAAATTGTCTGATATCACACCAAAGAGTGGCTGCCGCTCAGAGTCTGAAAGAGAAGGAGAGAATTCCTCCAGGTCAGAAGAAGAGGATAGTGATTTTTTAAGAGTATATCAAGAGATTGATGACATGAAGAAAATTTTCAGGCAGGCAAAGGAAATGGCCGGAAATAAATGTCTCAAGCATAACTGGTTTTCCACAGTTGTCATTCAGAGCTGCCACAGGGAACAACTTCATAGCCTTATTGACCATGAAGCAGTTAAAGTTTCCATTAAAATGGGCTCAATTAAATCTGGATGCTTTCAGACAAACAGTAAAAGGTCAGGCCTGATGTTTAACTGACTTCATAATATCTGCTTTTCGTTTATTTATTAACATTGTTTTTACTTTTCTTTCTTTGTTAGTGTTTCCAATACATTATTGAAACTCATCAGTATATGAGATTTTATGAAACAGGGAAGCAATACAATAGCAGGGCCATCATTGTGCTCCTTTCCAGAACCACCTTTCTATCGAATTTTCCTGCTGGACCACCAAGCTGGAATGTTAAGCGGTGTAAATGTGAGCTCATAAAACTCGTATCTGTGGCAGTGCCTAGAACTGCTTTCTGAATATCTTGGGGGAAAAAGTTACATCTGCACGTGATTTTGTATTTTGTGGTCTTTTCTTCCCTGCAGATGGCTACCTAATGACACATTAACTTGTCAGATTATTTGGTTACTTTCTGTTTCAATCACTTCTACTAATTTAACTTTTCACATCCACTTTTCATGTTAACTGAGAAATTTTGATGTTCCATTTATTTGACTTTCCTTACACCACACATTTCTTGTTTGAAATCTCTTGGCTTATTTCCGATTTTTAAAAATCCGGTTTTTCCCTCCCTCCCTTTCTCTCTCCATCTTCCTGTTTTCCTTCCTCCCTCTCTCCCTCTGTTCCTTACTTTTTCTCTCTTTTTTCCTCCTTACCCATTCCCTGGCTTTTCTTCTTTATTTCAAAATTATAGGGAAGGCTCACAGATCCCTAACACGTATTCGATGTTTACCACGTCCTAGGCTCTGCGCCACACCCACGCATACATCTTCTCGGTTTTCACAGCCGTTCTCTGAAGCAGGGACGATTCTTCCCCGCATTTTGCAGGCATTGAACCCAAGGCTTAGACAGAACACGTAAACTGGCCACATCCGTGAGTGGCAGAGTCACAGGAGTCAAGCTACGCCGCCTCTCCCTGTAGGGTGAGATCACTAACCATTCTGCCCAGGAGTCTATCTCTGACCCAAGCCACAGAGTGTCCTTTAAAAAGGAAAGAATAACTGTCCTCAATGATATTAATCCCAAAAGAATTCAAGTGTATTCCAAATATCAGAAGCTTCCCTTCATAGTACTTTATAAGGCTATTGTCTGTAAATTTATCCAAAGCCATCTTGAAGTCATTTATGTTATTTTCACTCACCATCTCAAAGAGTAGAATTTTCCGGAAGTTTTATATCTATCCTATCAGCTACTCCTCCTTTTAGACCTTTAAAAGTTCTCCCACTCATCACCCCTTTTGCCTCCACGGCATTTTCCTGACCGGCTGCCCATCTCGGCTCGATGCCTCCCCTTTCTCCTAATATTATTGGCTTCTGTCCTGTCGTGTCTCTGCTTTGACTTTCGGGGTCCAAACTCAGTCTGTTGTCACTCCGCTGTCCCCTCTTTCTCCTGACGTCTTTGATCATCCTCTTTCTGACCCTTTTCCCAACCACTATAGTCTTCTGAAGGTTCAGATGAAGTGGATTTCACAGGTTATTTCAGATATGAAAGCTTTGATGGGACAAACGATTTTGGAACTGCCCTGAAGGATGGGTCAAAGAAGGACATGTGACAGGAAGTAGGAAAGCTCTTGCAATGTCCTGGGTAAGAGGAGGTGCAGTGGGTGGGGGTGTGAAATAGGCTGTAATGAAAAGAATGAGGACAAATACCGGTCAAATCCAGTGCTTCCCACTTGCCAGTTCCATGGCCCTGAGCAAATCATGGAAGGACTTAGTGCTTTCACTTCCAAGCCAAAGGTTGTCATGTCTACCTTTCTTGTTGTTTCAAGCACCAGAGGAAATACGTTTATTTTGGTGTACAGGAGATGCTTCAGAAGCTGCAGTCATTATAATCTAGATCTGGGGAAATTAGGTTGAAACAAAGATATAGGAAATGAAGGAGAGAAGAACTAAAGAATCTATTAAATACATTTGTATTTCAGAATTCCTTTTCCTAATTAAAGAATTTAATAAGTGTTAAAGAATTAGAGATTTAGGGCGATTACGTTGAAAAGGGAGATAGGGGAAATGAGGAGAGAAGAATGAAAGTTGAACAATTAGGTTCAGCTTGAGAGATTGGGACAACAGTAATATGCATTCAATTATTTCTGGTCCTCTCGATTTCTAGATGATCCCGAACCTGCCACAATCTATGGGGTTTTTGTTTGCATTTGGAAACACTTGCCATCTTTGAGAAGATGCATTTTGGACAATCCTAGCCTATTGTTTGCCAGTTAAGTGTGCTATTTGTATGCTTCTTTGCGTAGGGAGGTGGGGGAGAGGGGCAGGTAGGGAAGAGGGCAGCGATTGGTCAAGGAAAGAAAGAGGCGGAGGGAGGCAGGAAGGAGGGCAGAGAGAGGAGGGGCATGGAGGGTGGCAGAGGCAAGGAGTTACACAATCCTTCTTTTTGATTCATAGCACACACTTTTTCTGAGTTTGCTCCAGGGTGTTTTCAAAGAGTGTACAGATTTCCCACTGATTATTGACTCTGCTTGACAATACCTGTATTTTGTCATAGTTTGTTTTCTAAAGCTGAGTAACCTAGTGATGGATTTTTGTAAAATGTTCCCTCTCCAAGAAGACATTGATTCCTATTATATTGTGGCTTAATCCACAGATACTTCCAGCAAGGACTTCTGTTCACTGCTCAGTCTACAGTCATTTACCCTTCCCTAAATTATTCTTGCCCAAAGGAGAGATTTTGCCAATGTAGTATAGATAAAGTCTTGCATTACAAGAATTACTATATTTTTAAGTTTGCTTTTCTCCCTATCGCTACCAATACTTCTAGTTCAGCATCATTTATCCTTGTCAAATTTCCATAATATATTTCATTGCCAATTTTTAAAAAATATTACGTGGCCTGGTACAAAGTACATACTCTACATAGTAAGGTTTTGAAACCATGACGGCATCTGCTTTCCCCTGCACAATGCTATGTGTCCTTCTGTCTCTTTGTGTTCTTCCTACAGACTTCATAGTCTGCATGCTCTACACCCCGTTCATCTTCCAAGCATCTGACATTCAAATTATATCCAGGTTTTCACTCGCTGCCATGCTTCTTATTCATACTTCAATTTATTTTTATTAGGGCCTCTAATATTTGTTTCGAAGAATTTACATAGTCTGCCTTGGCTTTTCTGTTTCCTACAACAGCACAATCAACTGATATAAAACAATTTAGATCTTCTTATTTCCCTTAAATAGAATATAAAATTTCTTCATTACTCTTTCACTGAGCCTCTGAATATAAATCTTACATTTTTTCAAAAATAGCCGTTCTGGAATTTTTAGTTCAAAAATTATCTTCCAAATATTTCCAAGTAGTTATTTGGGAGGAACTAAATTTAATCATTTTTAGGGTAAAGTTTGTCCTTCCTTAACTAGTATAGTGAGCACACAGATTTCCTGAATACTCTTGCCGTCCACGCACTAAAACTTTTAGTTGAATTTATTTTGGTATTTATTAAATGGTGTCTGAGGAAATGCTATTCCTAAGTCTTGGATTTAATTCTTCAGTCTATTAACCAAAATGGAGCATTCGTATCTCCATGGCTTAGTACCTTTTTCTATGTCACAAATACTTTCTTTGTCAAGTGACAACTGTTCCCTGAGTCTTCCCTGATGCATTTATACCTTGTGGGTAAATCATATCCTTCAGATTCCATAGGTATTATCATTCTCATCATTTGTAATTCTAAAATCCCTCTTATTATATACATTTATATTTCAGAATTCCTTTCCCCAATTAATGTGAAAGTATCAGCTAGAAGGTAAGTTACATTTAAAAGTCTGTTTTCTTCCTTGTCATCTCGAGCTCACCCTGAAACTCTCAGTGATTATTGTATTCACTTCTATCCAATTCTCTCACTCACTCTATCTCGGGTTAAAAAAAAAAGCATGCCTTTTCATTCTAAGAAAAAGATACAAAAATCTGTAATCAAAAGCTATTCATGTGTTCCTGAGTCTGAGATCACAGACTATAACAAACATAAAACTTGATTGTATGTCACTGAATTATATTGACTATTACCAGAGTAAAAGTACCTTTGATCAACTTTTGTGATTGCTGAAAATAGAGAAGGAGCTGCACGACAGCAGGAAACTTCTGCGGGACAAAATGACAGCAAAGCCACACCTAAGAGGAGCTACCTACAAGGCAGGTGGGTAGAGATGAAGCTGTGCTTTTCAATCTGTTTCTCCTTCACTCTCCAGCCATTCCTCTGATCGATTTGGGTGGTTTGTTCTAAAAAGTGGGGACATATTAAAATTCATTAGATATTTGAACTAATCAGCTTTCCACTTTCACTGTCTAAATACAGCCTGAGAGGAATTACTCCAAGTTCACAATATAGAATATTTTAATTTAATGAAACAACTAGAAACCAATGTAAAGAATTATTTAACATTGCCATAACACCACAAATGCTGTAGGAATTTAGAAAAAGAAGACATTGGTAGGAGCTAGAATTTTACAAATAATCTTCACACAGCCGTTAGGATACTAGTGAGACATCAAGGGGACGTAAGCTCTGGGTCGGTAAGGTAGTTGTTCTAGGTGAGGGAGATCCCTGGAGCAAAGACACGGAGATGGGGCTTCCCCTGGCATATGTGGGAGGAAGAAAACCCATCTGATTAGATGGAGCCATGATTTGAGAACGGTGACACATCAGATCATGCAGTGAAGGGTCCATTGATGCAGGATCTTGAATATGAAACTGAGGTGTTGGGACGAGATCCAATCATTTAAGGAACTAGATCTAAACTTGTAAAAAACTACCTAAGAGAAGATGTGTTTTATGAAGATTCCTCCATGAGCAGTGTGCTGTGTGGATTGAAACAGGAGAAAATAGGAACATTTGCAATACAGACAGTCCCTGACTTACTTGGTTGTAGTTTACAATTTTTTTACTTTATAATGGGTTTATCAGGGTATTTACAGTATTTTTGACTTAGGATGGGTTTATCTGGACACAACTCCATCGTAAGTCAAGGAGCATCTGTAATTTAGCCATGAGGCCATGATAAGGGTCTAGACTAGAGTGGCTACCATAATAATAAAAATAATAAAATATGAAACACACTGCAAAGGAAAAGTCAATTTACACCCAATACCTGCCTAGATTTGGAGAGCAAAGTATTTTGAGAAGAGATAACTTCTAAGGCAATAAGAAACAGTTGCCTAATATTTTAATGTATCTTTTTCTCACCTTCATTCTCATTATAAATTTTGAAGTTAGGGTAAAATTGAAATGAAGAAAATTATATGATATCCTCCTGGAGAATTGAATATGATTAAAGAGTCAATAGCTTTAAGGCATGGATACTTTTTATTTTATAATTCAAGATCCTCTTGTAAAACCTGATCAATGATACTGTATCATTTGTATATTGAGTAATTTTTTGGTGATTTATACATTAATGGAAAATTAGAATAAGACTATTCAATTGGACTTCAAAATCTCATTAGTGTTAGTTCATTAGTTCCATTAAATACTTTTTATTTCAACTCAAAACAAAAGCATATTCTATTTTGCCTTTCCGCATTAATTTAGGGCAAAGTCCTTGTTTTCTTTCTTTTGTATCTTCTAATGTGAAAACACGGGATCTGATTCTCTTTTCCACATCTCCTGTAACTGACTGTAGAATAAGGGCCTCTGTGCAAGCCTGTGACTCTACTACTGCTCCTGGGATGAGAAGAAGTTTTAGATATAGCCTGACTTGTAAGAGGCTGATCTTCTAGGCTGTTTGTTATCTGGAAGACTGGATTTGCCTGGAAACATTTTATTTTCTCTAAAATATTTTCCTCTCACTCATTATCAGACACCTACCTCACTGGTGCAAGAGGGGTTAATAGCTACCTGCTTGCTGTCTTACTATTTACGCCAATTTAAACATAGGCAGGAAGCATAATTATATTCTAGATCCGTTGCTAGCATGTTAACCAACTCCATTGAGAACATTACAATGAATGCTACTATTCTGGTTACCCCTAAACCATGCAGGAGCCCAGAGCTGCTTTTCCTAGGGCAGGACTGTGTAGGACAATTGAAGTCAACCCTTCAGGGTAAGGCAAGAATATGCCAAAGGGCAAGCTTTACAGTTAAGTATATGAAAGAAGAAATCTTGGAGGCATTCCTGGAACTGAGGTTAATCAGATGTCAGCATGATGCGTTAGCATTCCAGATGGAGTTGCTTTAGCCTCAGTATCACGGCAGATAATAGGGATTTCAAAACTTACGCATATCCCTCACTACCTTCGAACATTAAGAGCGATCTCATTTGGATGATAATAACAGCTAACACTTATATAGCACTTTTTATGTGCTATTCTAAATATTTTTAATACACTAACTTCCTTAATCCTCACAATAACCCTATCGAGTAGATATTTTATTTTTGTCATTTTCCATATGAGGAAACTGAAGCTCACAGAGGTTAAATAACTTCCCAAGGGAAGTGGTAGAGGCGAGATCTGAAATAGATCATCCGGGTCCGTGGTCAGCACCCCACTGGTGAGCGGTGGGCGATTTAAATAGCTGAGCGCGCAGTTGTGGCCCTCGCGGAGGTCCTGGTCGGGGCAGGCTGTGGCTGTCACCGTGCTGCTGCGGAGGACGCAGGCAGAAGAGGAGACTGGGGCAGAAAACTGCGACCTAGGGCACTGGTGGTGCAGGGGTCCCGATTCGAGGACTTACTGGCTGTGTCACCTGGCTCCTCACTGCCCTGGAAAAGGCCCGAAGTGGCACCGAAATGAGGAATAGATGAAGTAACTTAAAGGGGGCAGTTTGCAGGTTGTAAAGGTTACTTAACAACAGCAGACACAGTGCTTACTCTAGGATGTGAGGCAGGGACCACCCCTGCAGGTGGCAGGTACAGGCCAGCAGGGCAGTTCCTAGAGGCAGAGAAGCCAGGGGACCAATCAAGGAAAGGGACGGCAGGAAACGCAGAACACCTGACAGTCATGTATATCAATCGTCTAACGTCCCACACGTCCCGTGAGCCTTCCCCCAGACCAGGCCAATAAAAAGAAACCACCTGGGAGTCCTTAACATCTTTCCCCACTCATGGAGACTGACCCTTTCCTCTCTCTAGAATGTTCTCCTTCTTTTCTGCAATGAAAGCTGTTCGTGTGAATTGCTTCCCATCTGCATTCACTCCCTCACACCAGCTCCTGCTTGTGATTTTTCCAGGCAAGGAGCCAAAGAACCAGGACAACACTTTGCCAAGAGGCTGGACCTGACATAGGACAGGCACCGTCTCCAGCTTTACAAATGTTTAAATCTTGCAACAACATGAGGTAGGTACTATTTCCTTTCTTCAGAGGACGAAACCGCAGAGGTTAAGTAGTTTGCCCCTGGTTACACAGCCGGGGCTCTGGGGGTCAGTCTGGCTTCAGAGTCAGTGCTCTGAACCTCCACGCTGGGCTCCTTCCCACTGTCGTCGCTAATTTGGAGCTTGCCACGTTTCATGAGTCTGGAGAGGGGAGTAGCCTCAAGACCATTAGAAGATTTTTCAAGACCCCGCCCGAGTGGCTTTTGGAGGCCCCACATCACTTCAAATAATATGCTAAATAAGAATGCACATCTCATTAAGTATTTTTGAAGTAGGAAAAAAAAAGAGTCAGCACTCGTGGTTCATATCAAAACCTATAGCTCATATCACATAACTCGTGATTTATGTCAAACTCATGACTCATATCAAAATTCTATTTTGATAGTTCAAGCTAGCCTATTCTATGTATACTGTGCTAATTTTCTGGTCATCTTAGTGACTTAAAAATGTGACTTTTAGAAATGTGTTTTAAAGTTACTCCATTTATTCATTCACTTCCACAAATACTTATTGAGCCTCAGCTGTTCCCTGGGCTCCATGCTGTGAGCAATAAGGCAGCCGCGGCTCCACCGTCTGGTGGAGAAGTCGTGACCGTTAGGCAAGGACTTTCGAGAGACTGTAAAAGTGGTAAGGAGGAGAATACCTGGGACGTCACTGAGGGCCTTGTAAGTCGTTTAATGGAGGGAAGACTTCACAGGCGAAGAGATGCCACTGAAAAGTTCTGGGTAGGAAAATGACCTGACCCAGTACACAGTTTAGTAAGGTAAATCTGCCTTCAACGAGGAAGGTGCGCTGGAAGGAAGCGAGATTGGGGGAAGGAGGGCAGCTACGACAGTCATCCCAGACAGGAGATGATGGTGGCCTCTGCTGAACTGATGGCAGTGAAGACAGAGACAGAGGATGAGTTCAGGGGAAGGCAGAGGCGGAACAACTTAGAGTTTCCATGTCGTCAGTTAAGAAGGAGTAAACAGAGACTCTAGGTTAAAGGCTTGAAAGATGGGGGAAGTGAGACTGTCATTTACTGGTTTTAGGGACTGCTTTAAAAGGATTGAGTTGGTAGGTGCAGCTCATAAAAGAGGAATTCAGGTAGTTGAGGAGATAATGCAATGTAATTTATACTTCTGCAATGATTCTCAGAGAAAGTAATTTATGAAGCTGAGAAACAAAGCACAGAAATCTTTTCTAGGCCATTCTAATCTATTGAAACCATAGACTATGACAGGCATTAAATCTTTACCACTATGACCAAAATGTTCAAATCAAAAGGCATTTGTCCTGGGCAAGAGCAGTAGGGCAGCAGACCAATGAGAGCCGCAGGTCTGAAGATCAGAGGAAGAGGGAGGCCCTGCAGGAGCCCCGGACCCCACACCTGTCCCCCTTACACCCTGCCCCATCCCACATCCGTCTCTACCTCCACAGTTCAGGAGGGCATTAATCTGACTAGTGTATCACACCAGGGGATGAATGAGGCTTCATCCCTTCAGAGATCATTTCCATTTTAAAAGCTGTAAAAACTAAGAAAGGGAGTGTTGGGGAAAGAAATGGACAGAGCTTGCATTTTCGGTGACCTCACATCTGCTTTTCAAGAGCGCGCAGAAATGAAACTTATTCTGGCTGCAAAATTTGTTGATACATAGATTTGAAGTTTTACTCTCCTGTTGCTTTTCCCTGCCTTTGCCACGCGTGTGGCCAGCCCTTTCTCCCTGCGTGCAGGAGGGAAGGTTTGTGCAGAAGAGGGAGATTCGTTGTGGTTTGTGGTCAACCCTCCCCACTGACTTTTGTTTTTGGGAACCCTGAGCTCCTCGAGGGATGTGTACCAGAACAGAAGGCAAGGAGGCTGGGGCCTTTGAGCATGGTGCTCTGCGGGGAACAGCTGCAGGGCCAGCTGAGGGGAACTGGACTCTATCACAGGGTTCTCAGCTTTGTGGACAAATCATTTGACTTGTACAAACCTGATTTGGTTATCATTAAAATATAATTTACAAAAATTGATCCTACCTACATCACAAGATTGTTGTGAGGATCAAAAGAATCAAATCTGGGGAAACACTTCAGAAACTTTAACACAGCATACAACGTGAACTATTGCAAGAGGCCAAACTATGTATCTTAAATTTAATTGTGCTGCCTCCTCCCATCTGTCATTTCTAAACAGCTCCACTGAATGTAAGAAATGGTGCATACATGGGGTGACATGCTTTAAATCCAATGGGGTGAGCTACTTTCTTTCCACTCAGCTTTAGGAAAATGGTACTGAACTGCAATTAAGAAAAAAATGATAACTACTTTGTACACTTCATAGGAGTTTACTTCTGTATCTTGTCACTTGCGCAGAAGTCGAGCCTCACAGAGAGCGCTGAGCTGACTTACTGAGAAAGCGAGGCGATCCTGCTTTCTCTTTTGGAATCACCATTTTCCTTCTGTTGTTATTCAATGTGGATTTAACTTAATTTAGAAGAGCCTTTTCTGAACCAAAGTTGTTTTATTTTGAACATAAAAGCAGATTAAGCACATCTCTTAGCTTAAAATCACTTGATGGAATCACATAGAATGTATCTTACCACCAAAGGAATGGATTGGTTTAGTGCTTGAATTTTATTAGAAAATGTATCATAAATTCAGGTCAGATGTATTAATAAATGTTATATTTGGCTCAAATGAAATGAGAGGGGGAAAATGTCCTTAGAGACAGTGATGGGTAAGAACTAAAAGGCTAAAATTATTTGATGTTCCTGATACTGAAAAGAGCTTGGGACTGCTTTAACAAATAGAGTGTAGCGGAAGAGAGGCCATGTGATTTCCCCAAGTTAGATTATAAAAGCTCATGCCCTCTGCCTCATTCTCTTGAGATGCTCTCTCAAGAAGTCCTACTATTCCGGGACACCATATTGCAGAGGCTTCTTTTAGGGGCTCCAGAGAGAGCCTCAGTTGAGCTCCCAGCCAACAACCAGTCTCCAGTGAAGCCATGTGAGTGACCTTCTGGGACATTTACCCCAGCTGAGCCCCCAAATGACTGCAGCCCCAGCTGATATCTGGATGCCACTGCCTGAGAGACCCCCCATGAGAACAGCCTGTCCAAGCCCTTCCCAGACTCCTGACTCACAAAATCATGAGCAAAATCAAATAAAACACCTCTAAGTTTGGGGATCACTTTTTACACAGCAATATTAACTAGAACAGTAGCCCCAAAACTAATTTATGTGGATCTTAGGTAGTTGGTAAAGCTAATGTGCAATTTTCAAAGACCAAAGTTCTTGCTCCTGGTTTTATCATTCATTAACCTGTGAGCTAGCCAAAGCGTCATTTTAATGTCTTAATTCCTTCGTCTATAAAATAGGAATATCTATTACTCAGAGCTATTAGAAAGTTCAAAGGAAAATACATGTAAAAATCCTTTCAAAAGGGAACATGTGTAAAGCATTATCAGTATTCTGGATTTAACCGATAAGTAAAAATTGTAATGTTGTTATCTTCTAATATAGATTCCAGGTTTTTTTACAAATCAAATTTTCAAAGCAATGTTAAAGATGTTTTCTTATTTTTCAGAATAATATTTATTGTTAGATCGAGGGAGTGGATGGAAAGAATACAAATTCACGTTGAAGTACATAAAAGCGTATGCCTATTTAAAGTTTCATTTTCTTCCCCATTCTTAGTGTGATATTACTCAGCATGATGTATTACGGGTTTTAGGGGTGATTTGTATTCATCATAAAATTTTCTCTCAGTATTATTAGAGCCCATTGTGGGATGCTTAGGGCTGTCTGAAAGTCATTTATCATTCAGAATTTATGATAAAACCACTGCTAAGCAGCTTCTAGACACTCCGTCATATTTACCCTTCTGGAGAGCAACATAGTGAAAGAACATTTGAGAAGTGACCTTGATGCTTTCATATTGTGCTATTGTGGTAAATATCATTAATGCTAGAAATTTTTAACATTAATCCCATCAAGAATCAACTGCTAAGATGTCTTAAAAGCTATATTCCCACTTTTTATTTCTCACTGTTTTCCTCCAATTGTAAATGAGCTGTTTCTGGCAAGCATGGTCCTTGATGGGGCACTGGAGTGTATTTTTTAAATCATCGATGTTTGCTAAGGTCTTTCAAGAGATGAAGGCTGCATTCCTCATACTGTTTTTCTGGGAATTATGTGCATATTTAGCTGGATTTCTTTTTCTGTGCAAGGAGGAGACTTTCTTTGTAAAGGAAACTTGCATGCCCCCTTGAATAAGTCTCAATGGTCTGAAAAGCTGCTCAGAAAGGGGATTATCATGCTGCTTTGCCCAGAGAGGTATTTATCATTTTCTAGAGTCATAGATTACACAGGACAATGGAGGTGCCCTGAATTCTTATTGTGCTACTGCTGCCACCTGTCTTCCATTCAAGTTGGTGGTGAACAGTACAGGGAAGCCACAGTCCTAGTGTATATGCCTCCTCTTTCTTAAAGCAATCAAGAAAAAACCAAAACCACCCTTTGTCTAGAAACTTCAAGGCAATGTCAACCCTCATTTTTGAAGGGTAGAAACTATTTAATTGTTTTCCAACACAAAAGCCAATCCTCCAGTAAAAAGTATTTAGATTGTAAAACTGTCTTGTAAAAAATTTTTTTCCATGATTCTAATAAAGGAAAAACCAAAAATTACACAGCATTTCAAGTCTCCCCCTGAAGTTGGATGCTATCCACTTTTCCAGGCTTACTTCTCCCTCTTGTCTTCTGCTGACCCTGCCCACCAGTGTAACCAGTCCCTCATTGCCAAACATGTCCTTAGACTTTACTCAAACCATTCCCACTACCAGGAATGCCCTTCTCTGACAGTCCCACTGCTGAAGGCCTACCCTTCCTTCAAGGACCCATTCAGATTCTCATTTCTAAATCTTCCCATCTGTTCTCCAACCAAAATTACCTGTCCTTCACTCATATCTCCATGGGAATTAGTTTATAATTCTATTAATGGCCTATTACCAACTTTATTATTCATTATGTACTGTGTTCGAAATTAAAAATAGGTAGCATGTTGGTTGTCAGGAATTGTGGAGCATTTGAGACTTTATCTTAACGTGAGCTAACATGTTTGCCTATCAGAATCAGAATGCTGGCAGAAGACATGAAACTCCTGGGTCAGAGACAAAGGACTTTATGACACAAAGATACAGCAGTTGGCTGAATACCAGAATTGGCATCAGTTCTCTGATCTCCAGCTCCCACAGGGTGACATAAAGGCCAGGTGACGCCTGCACATGCAGTGGGTTGCATTGTGGAGAGGAAGCCTGAGCTCAGGGAACCCAAATAAATCCTTTATAATGAGCAGTAAGCCTGCCTGAATGTTGCCCTGGAGGGACACATTATTTTATTATACTGAACAGTAAACAAACTTGTCCTTTGCTCCAGAGGCAGCTCCCTTTGCTGTCCTTCCAAGGATACAAACAACCTTGGAAAAATAGTCTGAAACAAAGGCAGTCTGCACCTCTGCTCTCAAGACAGGAAGATCCGTTAACACACCCGTGGAATGCCTCCCAGCATTAGTTTCCTCTACATTGTCCACACTTTCCCCAGATGATAAGCCCCTTGAGGGAAAAGAGAATGTCTTTTTCATATTTTTTATAGTTCTCACAGAATAAATGTCTGTTCAAGAAAGTCCATCAAATCTTCTGAGTAAATAGAATAATATATCAGAGATGTTAATGATTTCCTATATCAACACCTTATTTTTAGAGAAATGGCTCTGCCCATAGCTGCATGGGAACCAACGAGAATATATATATATATATTTTTTTGACAACACAGTATCTCCATTCTACATGGGTTTTTCCTCTTTGGGGATGACTAACTCTCAGGCCTTCCAATTCCTGCTTCATCCCACTCCTTGCACAGTGTCCTGCTACTCTTCTGTTTCTGTCCTTGCCAGGACCAGATCCCAGGAAAAGAGTAAGACTCATTTGCACCAGGACATAAATGGCTGATACCATTTTTAGCATAACCTGTCTGAGACTGACAATGACTTGAGTTAAAAGAGAGTGAAATATAAGTTGTGAGAATGTGGGCAATTGCCAGAAACCGTAATAAATAGAAATTTTTAACTGTTGTTCCTGAAATTGTACATTCGTAACACATGGATGAACATCTACCCTGCCTACACATAAGAGTAAGCT
>NW_012149285.1:1347894-1357668 GCF_000956105.1 Propithecus coquereli | reverse complement strand
CCGAGAATGCCAAGAGAGTTTGAAAGGAACAATAATTAATACTGAAAGACCAGAGGGGAAGAAGTAGAAGAAATATGCCTGAGTATGAGTGGTGACTAGACGGAGTTTACAAAAAGTTCAAAGGATGCCTGGGCGATACACTGCATTATTTTCAATGCAGCTTTTGCATGGAAGTTGCCAGAACTCTCAAGTGCTTCAGTAGCATGTCATTTTGAAACGCTGTGGGTATAGAGATGCTTGTGATAATTATGGGTCAATCTATGCTATTCAGTTAATATTCATTGCAAAATATCAGCCCCCGAGTTTTGCATGCCTGCCACCACCCTAGTATTCAGGTCTCAGTTCAACATTACCAGCAATCTAAATCCACATCCATACCTACCAGTCAGTCTGAAATGATCTCACTGGTGCATTTGTATATTGAAAACTTCCCCTCTTCTCCCCTCAGTACATGAGATTCATGGCATTAGGGGCCTGGCCTGTTTCTTTTTAATAGCTATATCCCTGGGCCTAGAACAGTGTCCGAGACATGGAAAAAAAATCAATAAATAATCAAAGAAAGAATGGATCCACTGTTTCACTCTTTTAAGGCCACAGCTGAGCTTGAGTCAGGGTGCTGAGCCTTCAGTCCAGTTAACATCCACAGGTTTCTTGGTAGTTGGCAGACGTTAGCAGTGCGCTGGCCAAGCTTGCCTTCTCAACACCCAGAGATCACAGGTGAAATCTGTGATTGGCTAACGAGGAAGAAGGCCCTTTCGTTCTTCCTCTCATAGTTATTGTGGTTTCCTCTTGGTCATGCTATTGCTTCTCCTTATTTGAAATTTGGGGTGTTTTTCTGAGAATACAGTAAATCATTCCTGGCAACTGGAAATTTTAGCAGTTCACCAGTTCACAGGTCATCTTAACCTCTCCCACCAGGTCACGTGGCCTCCAGCAATCTGCAGAGGATGTTTGTTTACATCCATGTCACACATATGTACGCAGATGTGTAAAATAGGTCATATATATTTTGGTCTGATAAGTACACAGAACATAATGACAGAGGTGGAGAGAGAACACATGACTACTGAATCTCACTTTTTAAAAGCAAATACTAAGTTTAGAAGGGCAATTTCAGAAAATAAAACTCTTCCATTTAGTGATTGGGCTAAGTCTTATAAAATTTGAGTCACATCAAATATCAGATGATTTAGGTCACAGCTGGTTTCAGATTAGTCTACCTTTCTGAACCTTGGCAGATTTCTGGTAACTATTTCCAGGAAAAAAATGTATATATCCCTCTCACCATCAGCCCCAACAGAATATGTGTTTTTTTCTGTATTATTTCTAACATAAACCATAAACTTCCATTCACCCTTCTTCCCACCTGTTCCTAAAATTCTGCTCATTTCACATTTTCTACAGAAGCAAATTTCCTGGAGGTAAAAATCAAAGAGCTAGCAACTGCTGTTAGCACAAGAGTTGACCTAGAGGGAGCCACACATTTGCACGTTGGAGGTGCCATCCATCTCCCTGTAGAGAACTGTCTGTTTCCCTTGCTGTCCCTAGGGTTTTCCTCATTCATCTTGCAGATCGAACCTGGTTACTCAGAGCCTGGGGTGTGTTTGTGAAGGACAGAGGAGGGCGTGTTTAGGGGGAATGCCTGCTAATGCATAGAGAAAATGTTACTTAGTATTGGTCTTTCTTCCTTTCTCTGTGAATTTTCCTTCTTTTCTCTATTTTTCTACATTATTTCTTTTCGTGTGTTTTCTAACATTAAAGGAAGTACCATTGGCTTTCCTGCTCTGTTTTCCTCTTCCTACACATCCAGTATGGTCTCCTTTTTCTGTTCTGTTCACTGAGGGTTAAGCAATAAAGCTCCTATGCAGTCTCTACTGGGCTCCAATAAAGTCTTTGTTGATTGCTCATTAGATGGAGGATTGGGCCGTGGATAGGAAGATGTCTTGAAAATGACTAGGAGTGTTTTCTTGTTGTGGCAATGATCAAGTACTGAGTTGAAGAAATTGAGGACTAGGGGAGCTGAATCATCTCTCTTTGACAGTTACAGACCAAGTAAATACTAAAAGGAAGGCAAGACAGGAAATCTCAACCAAGAATGTTCCATTTTCATTGAAACGCTAGTAATCAACTAAGATTTAGGGCCTAAGATTATTTATAGCTGTAAGAAATTTTCTGCCAATAAAGAAAAAATATATCCAATACAGTGCTGAAAATGATTCAGAAGTTTCTATTTTTGACTTTGAAAGATAAACAAATCAAGTGCTCTGCAGTCTTATCTAACAGAAGTCATAATCCGTGGTAGCATTTCAGAAACATTGTCTTTATTTTCCATTTTGTAAAAAATTAAAAGAGCCCTAGCTTAACCATAAAACCTTGTTTTATAGCATTATCTCATAATGATACCCTAATATTGCACAAAGACACAGTGATATAATCCACAAGACAAAGAACTCAAATTTAATACCCTGCTGTCACTTTCTGCCTAGTCCATATAAAGAATCACCTAGTGGCCGGGCGCGGTGGCTCACACCTGTAATCCTAGCACTCTGGGAGGCTGAGGCAGGAGGATTGCTTGAGCTCAGGAGTTCGAAACCAACCTGAGCAAGAGCGAGACCCCATCTCTACTAAAATTAGAAAGAAATTAATTGGACAACTAAAAATATATAGAAAAAATTAGCCGGGCATGGTGGTGCATGCCTCTAGTCCCAGCTACTTGGGAGGCTGAGGCAGGAGGATCACTTGAGCCCAGGAGTTTGAGGTTGCTGTGAGCTAGGCTGACACCACGGCACTCTAGCCCGGGCAACAGAGTGAGACTCTGCCTCAAAAAAAAAATTAAAAAAAAAGAATCACCTAGTTTCCTTTTTTATCTTCCCTCTGTAAGCAGTTCCTCCATCTCACCCACAAAGTTTTGAGGGATGTATCCTAGCCTCGAAAATATGGATAGCATTTTAACTGTGATTTCAATTCTCTCAATGTGGTAAAAACGATAAAGGTGGTTCATGAGGCAAAACAGGACAGTTGAACACTTTAAAAATTATTATAATAAGCTATTATGAAAGAAATATGTAAATAAAAGAAAACTAAACTCAACTTCACCATATAGTCAGAAACTTTGAGCACTTCCGAGTTATCAAGAGGCTTTGAATGCATACACAGAGACGTAAGCCTTTTTCACCACCTTAAAGCACAAAAAACAAAAATGAAGACACACAGGCTTACAGACACACATTTTCACCAGACAGGATCCAATCATTGTCTCAAATCTCTCTCTCCCTGTAGCAGTGAGAACCTGGTCTTTCTGATAACCTGAAAGAAACAGAGAACAATCCAAGCGCCACGAAAAACACCTTCCGATCTCACTCTCCAATGTATGTCCGCTGAAAATTTAAATAATAGGCACTATAACTTAAAGAAATTTAAAGTGAGTTTTATTCTGAGCCAAGTTTGAGAACTAATAGCCCAGGAAACACCGAGTCAGCACAAACCAAGACTGTGTCCCCGAGTGTGCTGCACAAGGCAGTATTTATAAGTCTCTGTTCCATAGAAATGGGAGAAGGGAGCAGGGAAGAAAAGGCGACTTTTCTGCAATTCTGACTGGTGCTCAGTGATGTTGTTCATAAGATAAAGCAAGTACCTGGTTATTTAATGTATACAGGGTAAATAGTTAACGAGCCTGCAGGCATCATAGGGTCTGCAGAGGGAGGATGGATTCTATCCTGCCTTTGTGCTTCATCTGATGGGCAAGTTGCAGTCAGTACAGGTCAGTGGAGTATTTGACAGACCCCAGCCTTGCAGGCAGCAGTTCAACTGTAGTTCAAGGCCTGGTTTCTATTACCTGTTTGTCCAAATTGCAGCCACCTTAGGCTGCTTTAATTTTTTTTCTTCATATTTTCCTTTTTCCAACATGTAGAATGAAATCAAGTGGAACACTACTCTATCTCAATTTATATTTTTCCTAAAAACAAAAGTTGACATTTGCATGGTAATCTTTCAGCAAATTTGGCAGGAAAAAAAAATCCAATTTGAATATTTCAAAAGAATTCTACCTGTCTTTTTAAAAAGTTCTTGGAGCCCCATCAATGACAAGAAATACCTTTCGGGCTCTCCCTCAAACGGTGTCACATTTACCAGATGACATTTTCTTCTACTTCACATAACTTATCTGACACAGGAGTGTATCAGCAATATACTACAGGGAAGATAATTGGAATCAAGAAAGCTAATCCACCTTTCTGCTTCAACTGTCAGAGGAAAAAAATGAAGTCACAGCAAATACTTTTAAAAGCACAACAGTAGAATGTCAATTTCCTGACTCAGCAACCCAAACAAAAATGGCAAATCTATTCACAAAGCCCTTCGAATCTGCCACATCCGGTATTAAGTAGGCACAATGTGCTTTCACAGCCAACTTGCATGGAAATTGTGGGGAAGAAAGATGTGGGAGACCCCTTGCCCCAGCCTCCAGGTGAGGAGATGATACACTGCACAAGGGTATATTCCCCAATACATTCAGCCGAGTTAAAGTATAAAAGAAGTACTTTGGTCTAACAGAGTAAAAGTTTCAGGAAAGTAATTCCAAATATAAGAAGGACAATGATTTCCATATAATACTTGCAAAAAGCAATGTCACCTGACCAAAATTAATCAGGAAGCAAAATGGATCCAGGGAGATTTAACACAATGATACACACCCCCATCTTCCTTATGCCCTGAAGCAAAGATTCCTATTTGTCAGGCAACAAACAAACATGCTGTTTATAGATGTGTCCCTGTTTGTTTGAAAAACAAACAACAAACAAATCTAACTTGATAAATACATTGTTCTTATTTATGTTATGTCAGAAAGTGGATCTCTGAGGGTATAAGTTATTTTGCCAAAGACAATTCCCACAAGGTCTACCTCCCTCCCTCCCTCCCTCCCTGCCTTTCTCTTTCCTTCTTTCTTTAGAGAAAGTCCCACTTTATCATGATGTTGTACATACTATTCCAAAAGTTTAAGGATCTTTTCTTGATGGAGAGAAAATACCTAAATATCCACTAGGCTAGCAGCCATTGTATGAAGAAATTCCTTTCTGAGAGGTGGCAGAAAACTGCAGTGGGGCCGTGGACCAGCAAGCAGTGGAGGTAGCAAGGAATGGCCTTCCCCTTGGCTCCGTCCCCTGCAGGCTGCCTCCTACCCTGCCAAGGAAGAGGAAATGTCAGATTCCAAGGTTGATTCATAAAAGTCTAGAAGTTAAAAAAAAAAAAAAGAATAAATATCTTTATTATATTTTCTACCTTTATATTAAAGTATTTAGAGCAAAAAAATCTAGGAAAAGGGTATTCACATGGAAAGTTGAATTTAATATTTTATAGACTGGTTCAGCATCCTGCCTACTGTCAAGATGGCAACCTGTTATCACACTTGTGAGAACACCCAAGGCATGAATGATTGCAGACTGGTTCACAGCCTGTCACATCTTACTACTTAATTGTCATACACCAGTGTAAACAGATACCATTTTTTGTCACTAATAAATAGTGTTTTTATTATGAAAGCTTTAGTGTAATCAATTCTACCTCTAACTTCAAGCTCAGAAAAGCAAGATCTATTTGCCTACAGGTACCATGAATAGTAAATAAATCTGCCCTCTCCTGCCCTTTAAACTTTAAACCACCCTCATCAGGGGTCTTAATTACTACAGCATCCTATACTTTTGCAAAATTCCCTTATGACCAGTTCCAACATTGCTCCATATGAGTTCCACTGCTTCTTTCCTTCCCTCTTTTATATGCAAATATCTATTGATTTCCTACTAAGCTTGAAGCATTACACTTGGAACAGGTGAGACAATACTTAGCACAGAACTATTTCTCTGTCTTAGCCTCTAGGAGGAACAATTACAGGCAATAATAATTTAGTGTGATAAATGTGATGATGGGAGGTGAATAGTTGCTAAGGAAACATTTAGGAGGGACACCTAATGTGGGTTAAGGGACAGGGAAAGCACCCCGGAAATAGAGATGAAGTTTGAGGTAGAAGGTGGAGGGGATTGAGGAGTTATCCTGGCGAGGAAGGGGCTATGGCTGGAAGGAGAGTGTGAGGCGAGGTGAGTTGTGGAAAGTGGGGTTGGTGATGTCAGCAAGGACCAGATCATGACACATTTTCAAACTGTATTAAGGACTAGCCTCGGATCCTAGGACCAATGGAATTACTAAAAAGCATATGTATCACATTCAGGTTAGAATAAGATCGCTCTGGCTGGAGTTTGGAGACTGGATCAAGGAAGAGCCGTGACTAGAGGTAGGAAGATGAGTTAGGTAGCTGCTGGAATAATCTGCATGAGGGAAAATGGGGAGCACTGTAAGGAATAGCTGGTGAGGACAGTAAGAAATAGATAGGTTTGGAATACATAGGAGGTAACGTGGACTCTATGATTGATTCTGTGCTTGGGGGGAGGACAGAATGTTAAAGTTCTCGAATAACTGGATGGATGCTGTTGGCATTGCCTGAGGCAGGAAACATGGTAGAAGGAACATACTTGGTGAGAAAAATGGGTTTAATTTATACCTGATGAGTTTGGGAAACTATGAGAGAATTGCTGTGTTTTAATGGTCTGTCCATGTGTACAGGAACAAGACATAAAATTCAAGTAAATTCAAATATTAAAGATTTAATAAGAATGCACGCATTCACCCCCTCCCCCAACACCTCCCACCCTTCCTGTTTTCTGCTCAACTCCCTGCCCTGGGAGGCTGACTCCTACAGCTTTATAGTAGAAAACGGTGGCAGGAGATTGGAGGGCAGAATGAGAGAGACTAGAATATTTATTATGTATGGTTCTCTCCAGACTTCAGTGCCTGTTTTTCTCTACAATGGCTGTTCTGGAAGTTTAAAATTCCCACCAGGACTCCTCCTCCACAGTTCCAATGTCCTAGGGCTCTGGAAACACTATTTCTTCCCTTAAGGTACCAGCTGTTTTCTCTCTCTCTGTCCAGCTCACACTTCTGTAAGTAGTTCCCTCATTATAACAAAATGTATGTCCCTTAAAACTGTTCATGAAAGTTTCTCGATGCTTTCTAAGATACAGAGCTATCTACCTGTGTCAGGTAGATAGTGAGGGATTCCAGATCTCCTAGGGGCAAAAGTGGGTGCCGTTGCCTCCACCTTAGTCCTGGCCCACCCTAATTCTCCACACCTTGGGGAGGAGGGCACACCCTACGAACCTGTCAATCACAACTTGGCACCAGCTGCAAAAGAATGCAGAGGACTCTCTAGCCCAGGGGCCAAGCAGCATAGGTACCATAGAGTCCAGATAGTGATCTAGAACGCACATGTGTAGGTAAGGCTCAGGTCATGTGACTCCCAACTGTTCAATCAAAGTGGTTCCATGGTGACCTCTGAACCACGAGGAAGGTCCCTTACCCGGGGACTATAAAATAAGACACAGACGCTAGCCAATCTCTCTTTGCCCTTCCTTTTGCTTGCTCTGCTGTGACGATGGGTCCAGTCATCATCTGTGGTGTATGTACCATGCTCCGTAAACCTATATCTTGCTCTTGCCTTATAATACTATCTTTCTCTCCTCAGCGAACCTGATTTTCGTGTTTGCCTAACTTTGACGTGTCTGGTCATTCTTTGGCCATGAGCGCGCCAAGAACCGACATTCCAGACTAAAACCTGACACTTGCAAGACCTCAGTCCTTGCACCTAAGCTTTGAATCCCATCCTCTCTTCCCCAGGAATCTCACATTATCAATTATTCCTTCTCTATGTCAATTTTTTTACATTTCCCCGTCTACTGGATTCTCCCCATTGGCTTTGACCATGTTCGGGTGCCTCCCATCTTCAGGAGAAGCAGCCAATCTTTGACTCTACTCACTCCCCTGCAGGTATCCCTCATCCTCTTTTCACCGGCAACTTCATCAAACTACCGGAGTTATTTTCATTTACTCTCTATTCCCCCGCTACAGTTATCTTTAGCTCACTTTGTCCTCTGCTTTAAGTATATCCTAGAAACAGTCCTCATTAAAGTCATTAATGATTTCTGTGCCCCTAAATTCAACGAATATCATTCATTTCTCAACACTCCATCCTTTCTGAAATACATTCTATTTTCCCTTGGACTGGTATTAGGACAAATACAAACTGAAAATAAGAGGCTTAATTCTCCCTATTGAAAATAAGAGATTCCTCCCCACCCCCCACTGTATCTCAGGGCATTTACTTTGGAAACCTCATAAGTACTTTCTTCTGTCTTTGAAATGTATATAAATCCTTTTGAAGATTAGATAGGACTTTTGTCAGCTTTATGACCCAGGAATGTCTTTCTCAAAAGACCTGGGAGCCATCTCTTTGAAATGTAAACATCTGGAGAGATAACAATCCCATCTCCCAGTTTCTGTGGGAGGGGAGGAGCCTAACTTTGGTGGGTGCCTCTCTAGGGTGCAAAATTGCCTCGTGTCATAAAGATAGGAGAAATTTGGTTTCCCTCTAGATAAAGCCAGATTATCTAGCACACGTGCTTATCCCAATTACCAGCTAAAGTTCGGATGAACCTTGTGTGACACATGGTGCTGTCAAATCCTCTTACTTGAGGACTACTTATTGTTTATCTTGAGAACATGTATGTAAATGGGTTATATCTTTTTGGCTAAATAAAAGGGTGAGATTTCTTTCTGTCTTTGCAATTTCTTAGCAGATTGCCTGTGATGCACATCACATCCTGGCTTAGTGCTTATTCAATAATAAAAAATGCTTTCTTTCTCTGCTATCTTTGTAGAGAGGATTTCCGGGTTGGGAGAAGATTTTGTTTTAAATTATATTTCCCCTACACTGGGTATCATCAACACTTCTCATTTTCCATTCTGTGTAATGCTATCTTCCTTTCCACAAATCATGTTTCCACACTGCAAAATGATTTTTCAAAATGTGAACCTGACTATGTTAAAGCCCAGGTCTATCTCTTTCCCCTAGCTACTTACTGACTTTAGTGATCTTAGGATAAAAATTAAAAACAGTAAGACAATTTACACAGGGCTGTAATCTCGGGCTTTGTCTTTCACCCTTCCTGCTCCAGCCTAACCTGCTAGTTTCCCAAATGTGCCATATTCCCACAGTCCAGAGTATTCTCCCCTGTTTAGCATCCCCACCCCATTTAATTCCAATTTACCATTAAGATCTCGTCTTAAGTATCACATCTTCGGGGGAAGCTTAACAAAGGTAAGGTCAGATTTTCCTGGTATAGTTATAAGAGCATGGTATGCAATTTTTTTTTTTATAAACTTATTGCAGATTGTGTTGTGGGATTGTCTGATTGCTGTCTGCCTTCTCCATCTGACTGTAAGCTCCAAGAGGGCGAGATGTTTATCTGTTTCTACTTACCATTGCTTCTCCATGGCCTAATACAGTGCTTGGCATATGGCAGGCGGTCAAGAAAGGTTACATTCATCCTGTTCCCTATTGGAATAAAATGTTGCCATTGTATGCAATAAACCAGAAAAAAATTCAAGAAGTTCAATGTTAAACTTTTTCAGTTGTTAGCTTCCTCTTGAGTCTTAACTATAAAAGTATGTGGCTAAGAAACCAAATATTATAATAAATGTGTTTCTCACGGATTCCATTTACAAAATCAGTATTGACTTATGACTTCGATTACTGCTGATTTTTGATTGCCACGTACAAATTAACCCAAAACTTAGTGGCTTAAAACAGGAGCTGACAAAACTTTTTCCATAAAGGGTCACATAGTAAATATTTTAGAGATCTTGTTGCAACTGCTACTGTAGCACAAA
>NW_012149285.1:1344309-1347844 GCF_000956105.1 Propithecus coquereli | reverse complement strand
TCTCACGGATTCCATTTACAAAATCAGTATTGACTTTTGACTTCGATTACTGCTGATTTTTGATTGCCACGTACAAATTAACCCAAAACTTAGTGGCTTAAAACAGGATCTGACAAAACTTTTTCCATAAAGGGTCACATAGTAAATATTTTAGAGATCTTGTTGCAACTGCTACTGTAGCACAAATGCAGCCATCCACAATATGTAAAGGAGGGTGGCTGTGCTCCGATACAAATTGACTGCTGGACGCTGAGATTTGAGTTTCAGATGATTATTTTACATCAGAAATATTATTTTTCTTTTTTACAACCTTTTTAATAATGTAGGATCCATTCTTAGCTCACAAGCAATACAAAAACAGGCAGTGGGCTAGATTTAACCCATGGGCCATGGTTTACCAACAACAAAATCTTTATTATCTTTAACTCTTTGAGGGGCTAAGAATGAAGACAGAGCATAGCAGGGTGATTCTCCTTTTCCTCTTGATGTCTACAAGAGGTCACCTGATAGGACTAAGCTTTGGATGCGCTGCCCTGGAGGGTCTGAGACAGCTTTACTCCTATTTGTGACACCGTGGTGGGAACACCTGGAAGGCTGGGGTCAGCAGGGATTGCGACTCCAATTGCTGAACTGGCTTTCAGAGACACTTCGGATTCCCAATATGCATTTTGACGGAGGGTAAAATAAGTCAGCTTTTGAGAGAGAGAAATGATGTTTATCAGCATTAACAAAGTACAATGGCGTAGTGGAACAAGTTTCTCAGTTTCCTCCTAAGAAAGTGCTCATGCTAATACACACTGTCAGGTTTTATACAACTGTTCGCTTCTGATCTCATCATTTTCTCCTTTTTTCTTCATCCTTCAATTGCCTTTCCTTTTCAGTTCAAAACAAGCCTGCAGAGTAAATGCCGAAGCATAATCCTGTATTAATTTATGGGCCGTGGTGTGGCTTACTGGAAATGAGATGCTCTGGTCCCATGGAATCCTAATCACTTCCACAGCCAGCAGGTGCCAGCGTTAAAGCATTTCCAGTGAAGTGAACAAGAACATTAAATAAAACCCGTGCTCGGGACTGGATGCATTTCAGGCAGGAAGAGGAGAGTGCTGTGTTACTGATCAAAGCCTGGCCCAGGGAGGCAACTCTATTTGGCTTTAACTCAGTGGGAAAGGCAGTAACTTCAAATCCATGGTCAGTTCAATTCAATTTATGAGAGACTTACCCAGTTATTTCTGTGTTGCATAGCAAGCAGAGAGGTTCTGAGCCGGCTTGTGAAAAATATCCCAGGTGAAAGAGATATATAAAAATTGCCCCCATGCAAGTTCTTTCGACTGTTCCTGACCCTTTGAGCCATTGTGCCGAAGCAGATCAGAAGCTCGGAGAAGGGAAAGGCCTCCATGTTTGAGTGGACAGCTCTGGTCCCATTCCCTGGTGAAAATTTCTCTCTCATGTGGCTCAAGTGGTGGGAAAAGCCCTCTCTATTAACTACTGACTGGGAGTTGCCCACATGAAAGCAGGTTTGGGGAAACTCAAATGTAGATGCACTGAGAATAATGGAGTTCCTGAATATGCAAATGACCGAGAATGATCCTCTAAAATCTAAGAACAATAGGTATGAAGATATCTTTAAATACATTGTAAATCCAAAATAAACTGAATTAAGGCATAATTTAAAAGCAATATGACTACACTTAGTTCTGATGATTGATTATGCCAATCCAAAACAAATTCTCAAAGCTGGCAAAAATTTTCCGTGTATCCTAAACAGCAGGGGGCTGTTAAATCCAATAGAACAGTGAAAGGAAATAGAATCATAAGCCAAACACTACAGATAATCAAAAAATTGCTGATGTAGTATTAGGTTTTGGAATGCCTGATATGAACACCTTGGCAGGAAATGTATCTTAATGATATTCAACGTATAGTAATATTAGAATCAGCTTGCTCTCCCTGCGTCAACTTACGGTGTCACGCACGATATCGCCCATGTTTTAATTTTGCACGTAGTCCTGATTTTGAATGCCAGTTTTGCTTTACAAATGATTTTATAAGCAATGTAAAATAGCTTTTTTAATGCATAATAGCTTAGACATTTTTAGGATTAAAATAAAGATACTAACGTTGTCTGTATTACCACTTTTAAGTTTAATACCGTACACGTATACCTCAGAGGTATTGTGGGTTTGGTTCCAGACCACCACGATAAATCAAATAGTGCAATAGAGTAGTACAGTTTTTTTTTTTTTGTTTCCCAGTGCATATAAAAGTTATTTTTACACTATACTGTAGTCTTTTCAGTGTGCAATAGCATTCTGTCTAGAAATCAATGTAAATACCTTATTTAAAAATACTTTATTGCTAAAAAAATGCTAATGATCATCTGAGCCTTCGGTGAGTCGTAATCTTTTTGCTGGTGAAGGGTCTTGCCTCGATATTGATGGTTGCTAACTGACCAGGGTGGTGGTTGCTGAAGGTAGGGGTGGCTGAGGCAATTTCTTAAAATACGACAACAATGAAGTTTGCCATATTGATTGATTCTTCCTTTCACAAAAGATGTCAGTGTAGCATGTGATGCTGTTTGATAGCATTTTACGCACAATAGAGCTTCTTTCAAAATTGAAGTCACTCCTCTCAAAATTTGTCAACTGCTTTATCAACTAAGTTTATGTAATATTCTAAATCCCTTATTATCATTTAAACAATGTTCATAGCATCCTCACCAGAAGTAGATTCCATCTCAAGAAGCCACTTTCTCTGCTCATCCATAAGAAGCAACTCCTTATCCATTAAAAGTTTATCATGAGACTGCAGCAGTTTGGTCACATCTTCAGGTTCCATTTCTAATTCTAGTTCTCTTGATTTTTCCACTACATCTGCAGTTACTTCCTCCTCTAAAGTCTTGAACCCCTTAAAGTCATCCATGAGGATTGGAATCAACCTCTTCCAAACTCCTATTAATATTGATATTTTGACCACCTTCCATGAATTATGAGTGTTCTTAATGGCATCTAGAATGGCGAATCCTTTCATGAAGGTTTTCAATTTACTTTGTCCAGATCCATCAGAGGAACCACTATGTATGGCAGCTATAGCCTTATAAAATGTATTTCTTAAATAATAAGATGTGAAAGTCAAAATTACTCCTTGATCCATGGGCTACAGAATGGATGTTGTGTTAGCAGGCATGAAAACAGCATTAATTTTCTACACATCTCCATCAGAGCTCCTGGGTGACCAGGTACATTGTAAATGAGCAGTAATATTTTTTTTTTTATTTCAGCATATTATAGGGGTACAAATGTTTATGTTACATATATTGCCTTCACCCCACCTGAGTCAAAACTTCAAGCGTGTCCATCCCCCAGATGGTGCACACTGCACCCATTAGGTGTGAATATACCCAAGCCCCCCTCCCCCCTCCCACCTGCCCGACACCTGATGAAGGTTACTACTATATGTGCACTTAAGTGTTGGTCAGTTAATACTAATTTGATGGTGAATACATGTGCTTGTTTTTCCATTATGATACTTCACTTAG
>NW_012149285.1:1302384-1343429 GCF_000956105.1 Propithecus coquereli | reverse complement strand
TCTTCTACATGTGGCTATCCAATTTTCCTGGCACCATTTATTGAATAAGGATTCTTTTCCCCAGTGTAGATTATAGCAGTAATATTTTAAAAGGAATCTCTTTTTCTGAGCAGTAGGTTTCAACAGTGGGTTTAAAAGATTCAGAAAACCATGTTGTAAACAGATGTGCTGTCATCCAGGCTTTGTATTTCCATTTATAGAGCACAGGCAGAGTAGATTTAGCATAATTCTTAAGGGTCCTAGGATTTTCAGAATGGTAAATGAGCACTGGCTTCGACCTAACATCACCAGCTGCATTAGCCCCTAACAAGAGAGTCAGCCTGTCCTTTGAAGCTTTGAAGCCAGGCCTTGATTTCTCTCTAGCTAGGAAAGTTCTACATGGTATCTTCTTTAAATAGAAGGCTTTTGTCTACATTGAAAATCTGTTGTTCAGTGTAGCCACCTTCATTAATGGTATTAGATCTTCTAGATAACTTGCTGCAACTTCTATGCCAGCATTTGGTGCTTCACCTTGCACTTTAATATTAAAAGGATGGTCTCTTTCTTTAAGCCTCATGAACCAACCCCTGCTGGCTTCCAGCTTTTCTTATGAAGCTTCATCTCCTCTCTCAGCCTTCATAGAATTGAAGAGAGTTAGGGCCTTGCTCTGGATTAGGCTTTGGCTGGTTCGATTTTCTATCCAGACCACTCAAACTGTCTCTATTTCAGCAGTAAGGCCGTTTCACTTTCTTATCAATTGTGTGCTCATTGAAGTAGCACTTTTAATTTCCTTCAAGAATTTTTCCTTTGCATTCACAACTTGGCTAACTCTTTGGCACAAGAGGCCTAGCTTTCAGCCTATCTCGACTTTCAATATGCCTTCTTCACTAAGCTTAATCGGGCTTTCGATTTAAAATGAGAACTGTGAGACTCTTCCTTGCTCTTGAACACCTAGAGGCCATTGCAGGGTTATTAACTGGCCTAATTTTAATATTGTGTCTCAGGGAATAGGAAGGCTTGAGGAGAGGGACAGAGATGGGGGAATGGCTGGTCAGTGGAGTAGTCAGAACCCAAACAACATTTATTAAGTTCCATCTTATATGGCTGCAATTTGTGGCACCCCAAAACAATTACAACAGTAATATGAAAGATTACTGATCACGTATCACCATAACAGGTATAATAATAATGACAAAACTTGAAAGATTGCAAGAATTACCAAAATGTGACACCGAGACACAAAGTGAGCACATGCTATTGGGAAAATGGCACCTATAGACTTGCTTCATACGGGGTTCCCACAAAACTTCAATTTGTAAAAAACACAGTATTTGCAAAGCACAATTAAATGAGGCATGCCTGTATTTAGAAATATCTTTTGATTACAAATATAGTAATAGTCACATTAGCCAGTGGGGGCCATCCAAGGATGTATGTAGGAAAATCTAAGAAACATTTATTCAAGTTGTGATATGAGCATTAAGAATGGCTTGGGAAGCTACTCGTAAGTCTGGGGTACGAATGGAAGGAAGGGGACGGGGAATATTTGGAACTAGGCCAAGATATACTCAAGCATGAATTCTCTGGGTCAGAGAATAACCTGGGGTTGGGGAAAAAAAAGAAACAGTGTCCATGTGACAAGTGTGTGTGTGTTTGTTTGTTTCTTCACACTGGATAATAAAATTGTTGTCTAGATTCATGAGATGACAGAAGGAAACCCTTCAGAAGCTCTTCAATTTGATACCTTCTATAAATCTATGTCCTGAAAGAATAGCTACAAGAATATTTGATAAGCAAAGATCTCCAATCCCTTGCCTTCTTTCAACTAGTTTTGTCATAATCATGACACAAACAATTCTGTTTTAAAAAACAAAGCTGTTCTAGAATATGATTGCTAATGGGGCACTTGCAAGCCCTTCTTCTTTTGACAAGTTGAGTTCAAATAGTATTTGTGGGCATGAGAACATTGTTTGTTTTTACCTGCATCCAGACACCTCATCCCTGGAAAAGTTTTGTGCCATGATTTTTTAAAAGGAGTACTGTCAAGAGTTTTGACAGTGCTCTCTGCTGATAATCCTTAACCAATTAAGAAGGACCCGCCAGAGACCTTTTTCATAAAAGATTTACAGAAAAGTCACGATGTAGTCGAATTCAAAATGAAAAGTATAAAGATAAGTGAGCAATTTTTGAGACATAACATATTCAGTAAAAGATAAAACATAGCACCTCAAAATACAATGGAACAGCATTAAAAAAAGATATCTTGGGAGACATTTCTCTCCCCTAACAACTCTTTAGAATAAACAGATTTCTTCAGGGTTACTTTGAAAGACTGTAACATTTAATAGGTAATTGGGTCAATAATCCCACTGTTTTGAAACAGCTCTCCAGGGATACACACATCTTGCCCTCAAGCAAGAGCATCATTCTGATAATTTGAAAAACAAAAAATGTTTGATTGTCTCTAGCTGAACTGACACCAGTAAAAGAAGAAGCCAGTTTATTTCTAAGGGACATTGCATATCAAGGCCTGCATTAATTCCACTTGCTGCCACTCAATAACTATTAGTTTTTAGAATATGATGTTACTTTTGCAAGATTTGGTACTTTATGCTTATTTTCTTCTTAAGTTAGGGACAGTAGCAGTAGGAAATGAGATCTGGCAGGAACTGGGAGCCACAGATTATAGAATATTGATCCTGCAGGAGAGAGTAGGTGAGGAAGGGGAATTAAAATATATTCAATTCCTATTGTATGTTAGGCACTGTGGTAGGTGCTTCATAATTTATAATTGCTACAATAGCCTTATACAGTATGTATCAATATCCCTAATTCGAGAGATGTGAAAAAGGCTCAGAGAAGTCAAGTACTTTCTCCAATGGCACATAGATAATGCGGCAGCAGAAGAATTCTAATTTAGGTCTGTCAAATTCCAACGTTATGCTCTTTCCAATTCAAGAGGCTGACTCATCAGCAAGAGAACTTGATATCATCCAGCTCAGCGTTGCTCAGTTCTAATTGCATATGAATCAGCTGTGGGTCTTGTGAAAATGCAGTTTCTGATTCAGGACATCTGGGGAGGGGCCCGAGACCCTGCATTTTCAACAAGCTCCCGCGAAGCTAATGATGTCGGTTTGGAGACTACTCTTACAGCACCTAGTCGCTGGCGTACCCCCTATGACTCAGTTGTCGAAACCTAACGTTCTGAGAAAGAGCTTGAGATTCCCTACCTAGCTAGTGGCAGAGCTGAGTTTGAGCTCGTGTCAGTGCCAAAAGGTAGTTTGGGTGGTAGCCCTCTCCAGTCTCCGACGGCCCACCAAAGCAGACCCTCATAAAAATGCATGTACTTGCTAGGCAAACTCAGTTACAAGAACTCCCTAGGCCCCCTTTTCAATGAGATTGCAGTCCCTCCCTTCTATGTGGAATTCATCACTACCAGGAACCCTGTGTTCTGACCTGCAGTTGGTGGGTGCTGTTTCTACCATAACTCAAGTATTTACATCTGAAAGTGGGGTGCACAAGTCAGTTCTGGAAGGAAGCCATTGGGATTCCTCCACAGCAGGGGGCACAAACTCAAATGTCCTTGGTCAGGCAAGTCATGGAAAGCATTAAAGCAGACTTGCTGGGTGCTGACAAACCTGTGAGCTGCTGTCCCTCCCAGGAGGGAGGAGCTTGGTTTCTAAGCCAAACCATTAGGTACTCTAGTTAATTCAGAAAGGCTGGTTCAGCTTAAACTGTCCTACAGCTAGTTAGTATCTCAGTAAACAACCCTGCTCAAATCTTCATTTGGTGATTGGTTCCTCTGAGAACATCTAGGGTCCTCCAGGGTGTTAGAGAGAGTGGATGTGTGCGCACACGTATGTGTGTGTGTGTGTGTGTGTATGTGTGTGTGTGTGCATTCTCATGCAATTTTGGATGATCAGATATTTGTATATTTCTGCTTGTCCTACTCATCATACCCAGGATGACATTGGAGACTTCTTTACCCTCAGTTCTGTAAGTCCACCACAGAATTTCTAATCGACTTGTATAATTTGGCTTAAAAATGCTCTACTGAATAGGGAATTATCTTTTGGCAATGGACCGTTAATCTCATTAAATAATAGCAACTAGCAGTTCCTTTCAGTGCCAACATGTGGCTAGATGAGACACCTGGATGGACTATATCCACTACATATTTTTACAAAATGAACCAGATCCAGGGAAAGGGGTAGGTGTTATCACAGCTTTTGCATCTTATATCAACTGAAAAAAATATCAAATAATTCAAATAAATGCTTTAAGCTGTATATGCTTTAAAAATATTAATGAATAATAGTCCACATTTAAAAATAAGGATTTGTGCTCTGTGCATCAGAATCATGGATTCAACTAATTTATTCCCCATAGCTATAATTTTGTGTACAAATTGGATTTTAGAAAACCTAGTAAGTTAGAAAGAACATAGTATTGAACATAAGATATTTTAAGAATATAGGAATTTGAGATTATAATTTACATATGATCTGAATTTCGGCAGCATTTTATGAATAAACTGGAAATTAGCTTGGTATCATATCTGACCTAGAATTTGGAAACCTTATAATTTACTGCAATTGCTGAAGGAAAAAAAAATGAAACACTAGACTCTTGAAGGACAGAATTAACTACAGTATTTGCAACCTTGGTAGGATAAGCACAGACGACAGGCAGAGAGAAGTGACACATTCTGGACACTAGTTATGTGGCCGTCTCTTTAAGTTTGAGCCACTTCTAATTCTCAGCTTACGCATCTGTAAAATACAGGAGTTAGACTTCTGTATCTTATCTCAAAGGCGTATTCCAGTTCTAAAATTCTGATCCTATGAACCACGTTTTACACTTATAAAGTTAGCTTTAATGCGCCTTCACATAGTATCAAAGTAATATGCATGTATGACTTGTAAAAATTCTAGTAGAAGGCGGCGTATCATGGAATCATCAATGATCTTCTTATACCCCCCTCCACTCCCTATAAGAAATCACTCTTGATTTCTCCTGGTGGTAACCTCCATATCCTCAGGGAGAAGTGATGCTTACGCCTCTTTTTCTGATTAGTCGAGTGTAGACAATGAGGATTTTGCTCACACCCCCCCATGGTAGTTAAATCACTGTTGTGATATAGTTCCTTTCTTGATTACCTGTAAACATTTACACCTTTGCTTCTTGTTTCATTACACAGTGTCTCCTGATTTTCTATTTTGAAATATGAGAGTATTCATCATTTTAAGTGCAACCTGTTAAAATTTGAATTATATTAGTTACTATTTGATTATTTTATTCAAAGAAAAGAGGTTAACATTTAGGTGTGTTTAGATGTGTCGGGTCCCAGTCTGAAATGTCAGTTCTTGGTGTACTCTTGGCCGAAGAATGACCAGACACACCAAAATCTAGGTAAGAACGAAAATGAAGTTTATTGAGGAGGGAAAGATAGGATGATAGAGCAAGAGCAAGATATAGGTTTACAGAGCAAGATACACTCACCACAGATGACAACCGGACCCACTGTGGTAGCATAGGAGAGCTTGGTTATGGTCTGGGTCTTGTTTTACAGTGTCCAGATAGGGACCTCCCCATAGTTCAGACGTCATCATGGAATCACTTTGATGGACAGTTGGGAGTTATATGACCCGAGTCTTATCACGCATGCGGATCTCCCATGAGCCTCTCTGAAAGTCTATTTGGGGAGGGTGAACCGCAATGGCACCCACTTTCATCTCTAGGAGACCTGCAATCCCATGCTGTCTACCTAACAGATGGTACTCCTGGATAGGGTAAGGGATCTTTTGAAAATTTTATCACAAATAATTTAACATTCATTGTGTGAACTATTTATAAGAGAAATCTCAGGTTATCCTTCTTGGCCTTTGTGAAATCACTCTTTAGGTTTTGAACTTGTAAAACTGAAGTCTTTGTTCTTATCTTCAACTTACCTGCAGATCTACAATGTTTTATCTCAAATAAATGTCTCAAGGGACAACAAATAATAACAAAATGACTAATTACTGTTGATAGTGTCAAGAGCTGTGAAGAGTCAGATTTCACCCTACTTGCCAGCCAGCTAACAAGTGAGTCTGCCACAGCTTCATGAAAGCTGACAGAAGACGTGAGATACCCGGGTCAGAGACAAAGGACGTTATTAGTCACAGCAGAGCAAGCAACATGGCTTTCATGTTCAGGTCCCTGCTAGGCCCCATGTGGGGTACAGAGAGGCAGGTTCATGTGGGTACTACACACAGTAAGTTGGCATCACAGCTGAGGGACCTCAAGCTTAGGAAACCCCGATGTTTTATTAATATAAGGGGCCTATACACAAACCTGTCTAAACTTTGCCTTAAAGAGAGGCATATCTTTATTGTAATGGATAGCAAACAAATATGCCCCTTGCCCTGGAGGGGGACACTACCTCAATCTTCCAAAACTTTTGCTGTAGAAAAAATTCTTGATAAAGGGGTGGGGAACCTATGGCCTCAAGGCCACATGTGGCCCTCCAGATCCCCAAGTGCAGCTCCTCAACTGAATTCAAACTACAGAACAAATCCTTTTAATAAATTTGGATTCAGTCAAAGGGCCACACTCAAGGATCCAGAAGACCACGTGGCCCCAAGGCCTCAGGTTCCCCACCCCTTTCTATCTTTCAGTGGAATTAAATGAGGTAATACATATAAAAGTACTTAGTATTGTTAAGTGCTCAATCAATGCTGGCTAGTATTACTCAAGCACATGCTCTAAAGGGTTTCCCTCTGTTACTAGTCTAATTATCTCTGTAAAACTTAATTACTTAAGCATATGTTATGTATCAGTCAGGATAGTAGGTAGTTTATGCTGAATCACACTAACAAGGGCTTATTTCTTGTTCACCCTACATGCCCACTCTGCAGTGTTGTCAGGGGTCTGCCCATTATGGTCAGCCAAGGACACAGCTGATGGGAGCAGCCATCATCATTTTGTCAGGCTTGGGGAAAAGAGCTGGGGAAGGTCTCACACTCCACTTCTGCACAAAACTCATCACCAGAACTAGTCACGTGGCTGTACCAAATCACAGGGGGGCCAAGGTGACCAGTCCTACCATGTACCAGGAAGGCAGAGCTGGAAATGTTTGCCCAACAGGATTCTTGCCTACCATAGTTTACGCTGTGGCTGGTAGAAATAAAAATCAACCCACAAGAAGAGTCTTTGTTGCCCCTTTTAAATAAAGAAAGTGAAATAATTAATTTAAAAAAATTTGTTCCAGGGATTAATCAAAGCAAAGAAATGAAGAGCATGAAATTACCAAAATCTTTACTACATACTGTGGTTAACATTTTCCTCTTTGCTTATTGTGTTAAAAATACAAAACACTTGAGTGAAGTTCATCTGAAGCCTCTGGGGTATTAAGAAATTTTGATATTTCTGATACCAAAATTGTTTCCTTTTTTCTAAGTGTTGCTGTTAAACTAAGAAAATGCTCAGACTTAAAGTCCAGTGAACTCCTAGGCTATGCTACTAATGTTATATGAGATGAAAGATGAAAACTGAAACCAGGATAGAAGTACTATATTGTACTCACCATCTAATGTTTTATACTTCTCTTTATATATATATATATTTATATATATGTATTATTTATATATATAAATATATACACGCACATACTTTTTTATTTCTCTCTCTAGATATTGTCACAGTGTCTGTATCAACTTAGAGAAATAGAGAATAGAACACTTGATAATAAAAATCTAAGTGACAATATGTTCTCAGAATCACTTAGGAAAGTCGCTTAATCCATACATATGCTTAGGACAATCTAGTTTCACCTTAGTATGAAGCAAGTGATGACATTTTTTATGAAGTTAAAGGAAAACAACTTGCTAGAATGGGGACAAAAGCTCTGCAACCATCTCTCTGCCCTTACCTATGCCCCGTGACAGCCATGCAATCCATGTGGTAACACAACCAGGACAGAGTGAAACAAACCACCAACTACTGTCTGCCATGAAATGTTAGATCAGGATTAGATTTTCTAAAATTCCCTTCTGAAGTTACTTTCTTGCTTTTTCTGAGTTTTAGTGAACCATTTCCCAGTTCAATTCATTTATGAGTGGCTCACAATTCCCTTTACCAACTGTGCTATTTCACGAGTTTCCTATGTGTCTTCCCTACAACCCCAGTAAACACTAATATCAAAACATCATCAAAGAAGTGAGTTCCTTCTATACACAGCATCACCAGCAACAACAAAAAAATTCTATCTTCTCCAAAGAAAGGACAATGCATCTGCAGTATTTAAATACTTCTAATATTATAGTCAAATGTAGAACTTTAAAAATGTATTTCCAAAGCTAATTCCATTTCTTTCTACTTTACATATATAGGGAGTACTTCTATCAGGAAGAATGTGAGTTGAAGAGAAAATACCTTTTAAAAGCACGTGGATTTAGAATTCTTAAGGTTTCATGCCTTAGATTTAAGTCTGTTATCCATCTTGAATTGATTTTTGTGAGAGGTGAGAGGTGGGGGGCCAGTTTCAATCTTCTGCATGTAGCTATCCAGTTTTCCCAGCACCATTTATTGAAAAGAGATTCTTTTCCCCAGTGTATGTTTTTGTCAGCCTTGTCAAAGATTAGATTACCATATGCAGATGGTTTCATCTCTGGATTCTCAGTCCTGTTCCAGAGGTCAATGTCTCTGTTCTTGTGCCAGTACCAAGCTGTTTTAGTTACTATAGCCTGGTACTACAGCTTAAAGTCTGGTAGACTGATACCTCCCAGTTTGTTCTTTTTACTTAAGATTGCTTTGGCTACACAAGGTCTTTTCTGGTTCCATACAAAGCATATAATTATTTTTTCCAGATCTGTGAAGAATGATAATGGGATTTTGATAGGGATTGCATTAATTCTGTAGATCACTTTAGGTAGCATGGACATTTTAACGATATTGATTCTACCAATCCATGAGCAAGGTAGATTTTTCCATCTGTTTACATCTTCTACAATTTCTTTTTTTAGTGTTTTGTAGTTCTCCCTGTATAAGTCTCTTACATCTTTCATTCTAAATGAAGATGTTGGGAAGACCCTTTCAGACATTGGCCTAGGCAAGGAATTCTTGAAGAAGACCCCAAAGCAATCGCCGCAGCAACAAAAATAAATAAGTGAGATCTAATCAAATTAAAAAGCTTCTGCACTGCCAAGGAAACTATCACTAGAGTGAATAGACAGCCCACAGAATGGGAAAAATATTTGCTCTCTACACATCTGATAAAGGGCTAATAACCAGAATCTATCTAGAACTCAAAAAAATCAACAAGAAAAAATCAAACAACCCCATCAACAAATGGGCAAAGGAAATGAACAGAAACTTTTCAAAAGAAGACAGAATAATGGCCAGCAAACATATAAAAAAATGCTCAACATCTCTAATCATTAGAGAAATGCAAATCAAAACCACAATGAGATATCACCTAACCCCAGTGAGATTGGCCTCTATCAAAAAATCCCCAAACACCAAATGCTGGCGAGGATGTGGAGAGTCAGGCACACTCTTACACTGCTGGTGGGACTGCAAATTAGTGCAACCTTTGTGGAAAAGAATTTGGAGATACCTCAGAGAGCTAAAAATAGAAATACCATTCGATCCTGCAATAGCACTATCAGGCATCTACCCAAAAGAGCACAAAACAGTCTACGATAAAGACATCTGCACCCAAATGTTTATGGCGGCACAATTCACTACTGCAAGGATGTGGAAACAACCCAAGTGCCCGTGAATCCATGAGTGAATTATTAAAATTTGGTATATGTTTACAATGGAATATTACTCAGTCATAATAAACGACAGTGATCTAGCACCTCTTATGCTTTCCTGGATTAAACTTAAGCCCATTATCCAAAGTGAGGCACCACGAGAGCAGAAGAACGGGATCCACTTGTACTTGCCATCAAATTGGTACTAACTGATCAACACTAGGTTGATCACATGGCAGAAATATTCTCTAGGGATTAGGGGGGATGGGGGGCAAATCTACAACTAAAGGACACGGGGAGCACTAAAGGGAGGGAAGGGCATGCCTTTAACCTGCACATGGGTGAGGCAATGACATAAAGTGTAACTATAATGTTTGTACCCTCACAATACCCTGGAATAAAAAAAAAAAAAAAGTGCAATAAACAAATAGACTCAAAATAAAAAAAAAAAAAAAAAAACACGTGGATTGTTTTTGTCAGCTAAACTCATTTGCTGGGGAGTGATAGGACATGAATACTTTAAACTTCATTTCCATTTCCTGGTGGTAAATAACTGCCTAACTTATTGACGGATAGCAAATATGTAAAACAGGAGTAACAACTTAAAAGAAACATATTGTAAGTTTAAATCTCATTTTCCCCCCCTTTTCCAAGGTCCAGCATCAGAAAGCATACCTCATGGGAACCCTCAAAAGTAAGATTTCCTCTTCTGTGAGTGTGAAGCTGTAGGGTTGTTTCATAATTAGCTTTCAGGTTACCATTAGTAGCTGCTAATTCCAGATTTTAAGTCCTTATTTGTGAAAAGTATGATTTAGTGGGACAGAGGGTATGTTCAAAGAGGCTCTCCAGACAATTTTGTTACATAACAAAGTCTGAGAATCTCAAACTACAGCTTTCTACCCTAAATTATAAAGAACACTAAACATTATAGAAAAAACAGCAGAAATACTAAAATTTGAGGACATTGTACATGTAGTTTTATTAATGACTCCTGATTAAAAAAATAATAATTTCAAAGGAAAAGATGCTGAGAAAACAAAGACATAATTTCTGCACAATTGTCAGTCATACAGTTAATTCAGAAGTTAGGAAAACAATACCAAGCTAGACAACATATTTATTGACTTATTTCTAATTGCAATACCCACCTTTGCACAAGAGATTAGTAAAATTATAGTACAGATCAAGTTCCCCAAATCATTTTCAAAAGACATGATCAATACCAAATATTAGTAGCTAAAAGATCAGAGATTTTTGTGGCTTAAGAACCTTCGTACATTGAGAGCTCCAACAGAGGGAAAAAGCAAATAATATCAACACAGTGGCTCATCAGAAGATTGTATCTTCTAATATGTGCAAAACAAAAGCATCTATGTTATTAATATCATCCTCCTTCAAGCTTTTAGGGAATATGAGGTCAAACTAATAATCAGTGATAAGAGACATATCATTGTCACATACTGAAACTCAATCAAGACTAATCATGCTGAGACTCATTGTTACTTTTTTCTTTAGGTCTAAAAAACTTGTATACTCTAATTATTTTAAGCATTTAAATATAGATTGTTTCTCCCGGTTTTACTATATCACTGTAGAAATAAATCCCCAAAGTAGCAATTTCTTGCAACATGGATCAGAAATGCAAATATCACCTAAAATTTAAACATATACAACACACATACACACACACATATACATATTTATTTTCAGAGGATATACCAAAGCTTAAATAAAAATAGATAATAAAAACATTTCAGTTATAGAAAGTGAAAGTGCCACTTCAGCATAAGTTTACTTTTGTGTTTATTTTACAAAAAGACTTGAGAATACTTGAGGAACACTATACAACGATAGAGAGCAACCTTTTCAGCCTTTGTTTCTTTCTTCTTTAAATATAGATGTTGACAGAAAAGATGGATTAGATGCAGTCCACTTTTTCCTCAGTTGGCTGACTTTTTAGAGGATTATAAACCATGAAACTAAACTGAGTAAATGTTGAAAGTTTATTGCAAGCAGCACCTGGGGTCATAAAATGAGAAAGTGGTTTGGTTAGACATAGGATGCACATATTTACAACCAATACACACACTGCTTATTGCCTGGATATTGGCCACTGTACACCTTCTGTCTAACTGAGCCACACAGAAGTATACTAGTGTCATCCTCCCTGGCACTCAGCAGTGACAGTCCGTGAGAGGAAAGAAAGGTAGTGGGCAAGTCATCTCTTTGAACTTCAGATAACTGGCTGACTTTTTTGCACTATATACACGCTGTCATTGTTACTGTTATTTAACTGTTTTCGCATCCTTTCCTTAGAAAAAATTATCCAGGCACATTCCAAAACCTTTATTTCCCTCACCACAAAACATTCCCATCAATCACCCATAACCACCCCCCACCCCTGCTCCCTGTTCTTTTCTACCTTCTACTCTCACAGAAAGCCAGAGGAGCTATTTGTCAAGATGATTTCTGTTTAGTCAAGTTCATCTTCTTTAACTCAAATACCTGCAGGGTGGGGGAGCGGAGGGGTCCCCTTCTACTGTCATTACTTTTAATACAAAGAATTAGTCAATTTTAAATTCAGCTGCAATTATATAATTATCATTTTCCCATTCCGTTAAATCCAACTTCGAGCCTTCTAATAAGGTTTATTTCTTAAGAGGGAATCAATAAAACTGACTTATATTATACCTAAAGCCTTTCCCCCTCATAACTTTTATCGACTTTTGTGTCTTAGTACTTAAAAAAGAATAAAGTATTCTTCAAACAAGTTTTTCAAATACAGAACTGTGGGAAGTAAAAGATCAAAGAACAATAATAAGCAGTCTAACCTAATAAGTCATATTGATCAGTAAGCTGTATATCCTCCTCATCTGAAAAGTCACTAATGAGCATCAGCAGTGGTTGATCTTAAAACGCTTTGAAACTGTGATAGGCTCATATGGAAAGTGAATGAAGCAAACGACATGCCTCCAACACAGGGCAAAAATAATTCTGCTAACCTCTTTGGTTTACTAATTAGTAATACATTTTGTTCTTTGGAGCTCCAAGAAGATCTAAATGGCTGAGACATTTAAATAACGAACAGAAAAGAAATAGCGAAGATAATTTATCCCGCTCTACTTCTAATTAGTAAAAGCATTTGCTAGATTAGCCCATCTCATCAGGTACTGGAGCTGACGCCAACCTTCATCTGGGACAGAAGTGAAAGATAAGAACTAACAGCCAAAGACTGGATCACGGCTGCCCGCAGTCCCCCCCACAGGGTTTTAGGTATATTTTTAACACTTCGTGGGTCTTCACAGATCATCAATTAACATTTACCCAGTGCCTACTCTATGTTATCCCTTCTTCCACTGGATATAGTGTATCATACACTACAGTATTTAAAAGTGCATGTTTTATAAACATTTGTAAGCTCACAAAGATAAGAAATTCAAACACAACTTACCATAACTTCCAGTCACATTGGCACATATGACAGCCCCAAAGAACTTGGGATAATACTTCTGAATTCTGGAAATCACTTTCTGGCAAGCTATGGTTGGATCTTCTCCTGTTCTCATATATTCTACAGCTTGGTAGCTGATTTAAACAGAGGTGAAACTTTAGTATCACAGAATAAATAATATAATAACTCCAAACAAGGTTACTTGAAGTTAGAAATTTAAAACCACCGGCACAGTCACAAGTGACAGAATACATAGAAATGGACAGGAGTCAGTAACTCCTATTAAAGCATCGACAAAGCAAGTAAACCTTGATATAATGTCTATCTTTTCAACTAATCCACCCATTCATTTCAGATGAAGACTATTATTTTTGGCTTTAGCTGAATAACCGTCACTTAGTAACAATAGCCAGGAAGTCATAGCCAATAGAAGTTATATTTAAATGAAAAAAGAAGCTACTAAGGGGAAAACACTGCACATGTGTAAAAATCTAGTTGTAGTAATTAAATGTACACAATGACTGCAACTTTCTACTTTTATCATCAATTACCACAGCTCCTTTACTCAGTAGCTTTACATCAATTATTTAAGTAGGTCCTAAGTATTCTCACCTGTGAAGAAGGGCGAGCAATACTATTATGTTTCAAAGGACTATGATTATTTGAGTGATTATGGTTATTAAAATGACAGGTAGAAAGTTTGTATGCAGTTTCTAACATGCTCCTGTGCACACGAATTCAGATTACATGTGCAAAAATTATTTCCTATCTTGACAGAAAATACCTAAGGGTCCCTCAAATTCACAGGTGTAAGAAGTCGTACCTTGGTAGAAAGCGCATCAATACATCACCATCTCCGGTGGCTGCAGCTGCCCCTGCGGCATCATCAGCGTAGGCCCCAGATCCGGGGACCGGCGAATCTCCTATGCGGCTTTGTGGGGCAGAGCATAATGCTTTAGGACAGGAAATCAAGCGTGAGCTAAATTATGTCAAGAGCTGTTTCAAAAATAGGGGATATTTCCGCTTAGCCACTGATTATCATTCTAAGTAAATTCTTCACCAGAACACAGAGAGAAAAGGTTTTCGTTAGTTTTTCAACGTAGGTTTTAGGTTTCCACAAACCTATGTTAACTATACAACAATTTGTTATCAGATGTGGAGTGCAAAAAAGTTGAACTTAGAGATTAAAATGGTGGTTCCCAGAGGCTAGGGGTTGGGGGGATTGGGGAGATGTTGGCCAAAGGACACTAAGTTTCAGTTAGACGGGAGGAATAAGTTCCAGAGCACTACTGTATGTATATCATGACCACAGTTAATAACAATACATTCTACATTTGAAAATTGCTAAGAGGGTAGATTTTAAGTGTTCTCACCACAAAAAAATAGGTATGTGAGGCATTGTACATGTTAAGTAGTTTGATCTAGCCTTTCCACAATATATACATGTATCAAACCATCATGTCGTATACCATAAATATACACAATTTTTATTGTCAATTAAAATAATTAGTTAATAAAAAAGAATTTATCCGCCAGTTATACACCAAGATGGCAGAGACTTATAGTGACTCATCTTTTATTACCATTCTTTATCATCTAATTTTTGGACCATCTCAACTGGTTCAGAATTGGTTTCCCTCACTTATAATCTATTCCTGCTTCCTATGTAACGTGCCAAACTTTTACCAATTTTTTTCTAGGAAGAAACCTTTAATGCTTTTCTACTCTTTCAAGATAAAAGCCAGAACTCCTTAAACAGACTTAAGACACCCTGAATCTAGCTCAAGTCCTCCCTTGCAGGCTTATTTTCCACTGCTCCCCCCACCCCACCCTGCCCTCACGTACACAGTTTCCTTCCCAGCCAGCAGGATCCCTGAACCCGAAGTGTGCACCACTCTGTATCTGCTAGTCCCTTTGCCTGCATGTTCCCCTCTCCCGTCTGCGGACTCAGGGCTCAGCTCCTAGCATTACCTTACTGGCTTTCCTAACTACCCCAGAGTAAACAGATCACCTCCACCGCCCCTGAATTCTACAGCACTGGCTGTGAAGCCCTTTCCTTGGGCACTCAGCAGAGAGTATAGCGTTTGCTTTCACACTTATTTATCTCACCTGTGAGGCTAGGGCTGTGCTTTCCAACGACCCCCACCCCACCGCCCCCAGCACCTAGCACATATTGCTTTACACTCAATGTTCACTGCAGTGATCTGTTCTTTTGGAAACACTAACCCAGGTATTTTGAATTTTAAACCATTTGTAGATGTACCAGCAGCAGTGCGTCCCGTCTTATGGATTACAACCATGCCTGGAAGTTAAAAAAAACAAAACAAAACATTGTAGATACCTAAAGTTTACCTCAAATATAACCAAATAATTGAGGAGCGGGTAACTGCTATGGTCTAAATGACTGGGTTCCCCCAAATTTATATACTGAAATCCTAATTGAGAAGGTGACAGTATTAAGAGGTGGGACCTTTGGAAGATGATTAGGTCACGAGGGCAAGCCCTCATGAATGGGATTAGCATCCCTATAAAAGAGGCCCCAGAGAGCTAGCTTGCTCCTTCCACCACGTGAGGACACAGTGAGCAGGCACCACCTATAGCCCAGCAAACCGGCCCCCACCAGACTCTGAATCTGCCGGTGCCTTGATCTTGGACTTGCTAACCTCCACAGCCGTGGGAAATAAACTTTGTGGATAGCCACCTTATCTGTGGTATTTTGTTATAACAGCCCAAACTGACTAAGAAAGTAACATAAATATACTCCTTTGTTAATTTTAGGTAGCAGAAAACAAAAAAATTGGGCATACGGAAAATTACACCAGTGGCCAATTTGTGGTTTTTAACGTCCTGATTTCACAGCATTGCTTGGCAGCCATTCCACATCCTCTTACTCTCCTAACTGCTCAGGTACTGTTCAATACTGTTTCAAAGGTAATTCCAAAGAAAATCACTGATACAGACTGCTAAGGTCTGAATGTGTCCCCCAAAAGTTCATGTTTTGAACACTTAATTGCCAGTTAAACATTGTAAACAGGTGGAGGCTTTAAGAGGTGATTGGAGTGCTGTTATCTGGGGGAGTGGCTTAGTTATCACAGGAGGAGGTTCCTGATAAAAAGGATGAGTTTGGCCTGATTCCCTCTCTCTGTCACGCCCTTTTGCCTTCAGCCACGGAATAACACTCGCCAGATGCTGGCACCATGCTCTTTAAGTTCCCAGTCTCCAGACCTGTGAGCCAAATAAGGTTTTACTGTTTACAAATTACCCAGTCTGTAGTATTCTGTTATAGCAGCAGAAAATGAACTAAGACATAGACAAATGCAAATTTTCAACATTACAGCTTGGAAAAAATTATTTAAGGTCACTTGAATATGGCAAACATAAAATTATCAAAAACCTAAATATCAAATAAAGACTTAAAAATCTATAAGTCAATAGTCACTGAATTTTTGGGGTCTGATATAAATAATTTACAAAATTGTATACAGATGCTAAGATAACATCTATCTATCTATCCAGGGGGACATACTTACTTGGCAGTTAAAACATTCAAAATCAACATCTGGTGCACGAACAGGGATGAAGAGGATCTACAGGAAGGCAATTAATTAAACGTTAACCATAAAAACTGTACAAAAGGCAAATTACCAATAGTGTCATGACCACGGTCATCTCTTGTTTCTTTATAGGTAGGAGCATCCTGCTTTAAGATACTAGGTGGTTTGTAGGGTCCACAGTATTTTGAGGCATCTGGTATAACATTCTGTAAACAAGATTTAAGTTTTATTACTTAGAAAGTGTGTTTTTAGAAATTGGCAAGTAGCTACATACAATCACCAACTACCAGGAAGAAACCAAAAAAGACATCTGGTAACTTAAATAATTAAAAGCTAAGGATTAACTAAGTCTTACATGAAAACAGATGGATATATAATTTTGCTAAATACCCATTCTAGACTCAAAATTACATAATATGGGTTAGATATCTATACTGTATGGAATAGGTCCCCAATTTTCATTTCATATACCTAAAATTCTCAGTACAGTGGTTGATACAAATGAAGACTTTTTAAAAATTAGATATTAATCCTCAAAGGAATTAGGTGCACACTTGACTTTTAAATTTCAGAATTTGTTCCCTGGCCAAAGAAGAATTCTGAGATTTAATGTAAGTTGGTATTAAAATCTTTTTTTTCCCTCAAAGCTAGGTTTATGTGCATATATTCTAAATTGTACTGTAAGATTCCTTTATAAATCTTAAAGACTCAAGACTATAATCCAAATTCATAAATTTAGGCTATGTATATAGATTGGTATTAAAGCAAGAAACCTATTATTCGTGCCTTACACATTAGTGCACGAGGTGCCTCCCCTAATCTAATTTTATGATTAGCCTCTTTCAAGTACTAACTCTAGTGACTCCTGACTCCTTGGTTACTCAGAGGTATTTAGGACTTAAGGAAGAAACAGATGAGAGACTAAGATATCCCATAGAAGGACCCTGTATGGCAAAGGCAAACTGATTTATGCTAAAAGTCCTATTAAAGGCAAATTATCCTACTAGTAACATACTAGACATCTAACAGTATAAATCCTCAAGTCAAATAAAGACAAGATACCAGATATACTGCACAAAGATAAAATCTAAGAAATACGTTAGACTAATGGTTTCCCAACTTTGATTTTTCTTGGACTTTGTTACAATAGAAGCAGAGCAGTTCAGATTGAGGCAGCCCCCTCTCCATAGCAGAACCTTCACATTTTGAAAACTACTGCCAGAGACCAGTAGTTCCCCACCGTGGATGTGCATCAGATATAGTTAGGGAGCTTTCAGGAACATCCATGCCCAGAGAGTCAACTTAAATCATTGGTTCTAATGTGCAGCCAGGACACTAACCGGGACCCTAGACAACAGGTAGGCAACAGAGAGCAGAAGGGATGTCACTCAATATTTTCAGATAATTTGCCCTTTAAAATTAAATATGTTTACCTACCCTCCAATAATTTGGCTGGCAATTCCGAGCAAGCCAATCTGAATGAAGAGCTTGAGAAACATTAGTAGATAAGTCCTCATTGATAAACCCCATGCTTTCAGCAAACTTGGTGGCTGGAGATTGGGAAGAAAAGTATAAATTAATCAAGTATCATCTTTTAAACAAAATATATGTACTGGAGATGTTCTATGTCAACTGTCTCTTAAGTGGGGTACACAAAGACATCAGGGGGACACACAAAGACTTTCAGGGAGTCTTCAGACTTGAACAGTTTTAAGGGAATCAGTTTCTAGATCTTCAGCTTTCATATGTGCTTCCTAAAACTGATCTGCTTGAGACCCTTGGGGTATATGTTATGACAGTCTCCTTTCCTACTGCATCTGCACATCTTCCTCCTGCCACTTTACAAAAGAAAAGGCACACTTCTCACCAGGACTGACTCTTATTCCACTGATCAGTGTGCAATGCCTAGGGTGTAAAAAACTTTGAGACACCAAATGGATTCCAGTGAATGGTACCAGATCCTTTTACCTGTCAGGTAGTTTCCAATTCTGTACATTCAACAAAATTGAAGGGAGCCTAGTGGAGTTGTTAGATCATAGATCATTAACAGTAATTTTTGACTACAGGTCACAATTATGATTTTTGGTATATAACTTGGAAGGCATTCAAATAATTGACACTGCTATAACAAAACTCCTTTCGTTCCCATCTTAAAGATGAAGAAAGTGAGATTTGGAAGTTAATGAGTTAAACAGATGTTAAGTAAAAGAGCTGGATTTGAACTTACATCTGCTTTTATCCATTGTTTTAGACTGAGTCCTGTTTTTCACAGTGAAGACTACAGACAGAACCCTAGAAAAAATTTCAGTATTGTTAACAAATACCTGACTCTCCTGCTAAAAGTGTGTGTGTTGTATGTTCCAGTACTTTCCGTGCCACACCAATAGCATTTTTAATTCGTCTAAGATCTCCTACTGCTCCTACATCCATAGTAGTGCTGCAAGAAAAAATGCAGTAAGATTCATTAAGGCGTTTTCATAGGTTGATAGAGAAAATATTTCTTTTCTCCAAGCCAACAGTGTTTTGTAGGATCAACTCCCTCATCTTAACACAAAAGTGACAAGATATTCATGAAGTTCATACAGATTCCCACAATCAGACAAAATTAAGGAAAAAATAGAAAGATGGTATATTTACCATATACCCCAACAGCACTAAAATTCTCAGTTTCTCCTAGCTCATTTTAAATATGACTTTTGAAAGGGGTTGTAAGGCTCCAAATCAGGCAAAACACAGGGCTTGTGGGTGGCAGGTATACAGTTATTTATAAGGTCAGAGACATACTGCTGTAGCTTGGGATTCGCCCTGTTCTAAGGAGACAACCTACTTCTGTGTGATATTTCTATTACTATGATGATTTCTTTTTTTCATTTGAGAGGGAAACTCTTTGTGTCTGGAAAGGCCAAGTACAATAAGCTAGGGGTTTTTATCTGTGACAAAACTCATGTATTCTTCCGTCTTGCTCTCAGTGGAAGACCACAACTCCAAATGTAACTCAACACGAAATGAAAGTACAGAGATAAATAGGTCCTGAAGAGTGTTCTCACCCATCCATGATCATAGCATCTAGCGTGGTCTCTCCAAGTTCATCAGGACTTCCTCCAAAGCCCACAGTGCCATCACACTGCTCTCTCTCGCACGTGGCGCAGCCTCTCTCTACTGCATCCAGGGTCGAGCCTCCAGAGACTAATGTCTTCCATGCTGTTAATAAAATCCCAATAACGTTTCTTTATATTTACATATTTTTCCAATGTCAAATGCAACAAGCCAAAAACGTTTTGTGAGCTGCGATTTTTAAAAACTTTTCCACATTTACTCCAAGTTAAACTGAATTTTTAACAAATTAGTTTATGAAGTGTTACAAAGAAGTCAAAGTGAAATAGACAAATTATATAACTAGTTACCATGAAGAATTCAAAGACTTTGGCTAATGGTTCAAAGTGAGAGTTTCTTCATTGATTAATACCTAGTTTTCTGTGTTTGTGAGAAAAGAAATAAGTATCTTCTCCTTTATTTTAAAAGGTACAATCAAAACTACTAAAAAGCAGTCAAATTTAAAATCTGCTAAATCACAGCCTTATAAATTTCTAATTCAAAAGATTATTAAAAATATGCATAATACTTTTATTGAGGTAACACCTATCACAGTTAAGTCTCAATAATACTGTAACAGGAAATAAATAATTACACCATGGGCTTTATATGGATTGATCTATTTAATTTTCATAACAGCTTTTGAGGTAAGTACTGTGCAATTACTGTTCTTAAAGAAGAGGAAACAAAGCCGGAGAGGTTAAGTAATTTGCTCAAGGTCACACAGCTAGTATGCAGCAGAGCCAGGATTCAACAGTAGCCACTTTGGCTCCAGTGTCCACGCTTCTAGCACTATGCTATGTTCTGTGGACTCTCGTACATTGGGGGAAAAAGTCTTCAAGGGATAATTTCTTTACAGATGAAAACAGAATTCCATGAAGAGTAGTTGGTATTGTTGGCAAACACTTTAAGCATCTCTTAAGCATGACTACTGTACTGTCAGGCTTGAAAGTATACTTAGAGACGTTCCGCCTTTCAAAAGCAACAACTTACACAGAATTGTCCCCTGCCCAGCCTGCTGCACTTTCTTTCCATCATTATCCCTGGGAATATCTTTTTCACAGCCTGTTTCCTCATTTTCTCTGAATCGTATGCACTGCCTATATAACACACAAATGTAGGTTCACCAAGTTCTGGGGCCAATTCTGCCCCAGAAAGTTAGAGGGGTCTGAAATTACTCATGTAGTAGTAGGCCTTGAAGCGAATGAAAGAAACAGCACAGTAAAATGCAAAAATGCCAAGACAGTGGTTACGTACAGGATAATAAAGCACAGAAGAGAGGAACCTAACTCAGCTTGGGCTTGAGGGCAGTAACTCAGGGAAGCTGCCTGGGAGAGGTGATACCTTAGCTTAGTGGTTCTCGACCCCAACTACAATTCAAAATCACCTATGGAGCTTTGTAAAAAAACACAGATGCCCTGATTCCAGCAGTTAAATCACAATCTAAGGGGGTGGTGCCCGGGCAGGACGATTTTTGAGAAGCTCCGCGGATCATTTTAATGTGTAGGCAAGGTTGGAAACTCGCATTCTAGGTGGCAAGTACCGCATGGCATGTCAGCATGTAGCAAAAAAAGTAAATGGGAAAAAGAGTGCACTACGGTTGGGAAATTATTAATCGTTTGTAAAATTGGAGTACAGAGTAATGCAGAAATGTGAGGGATTAGAAATAAGAGGTGGAGAAGCAGACAGCCCTTGGAAAGACCGGGTTGTAGGCAAAAGGTGTTGGTGCCAGTGGAAAAGTAGAAGCAAAAGGCCGTAACTTTGAGGGCAGCAGCAGGGTGGAAAATATACCGGCGCAGGGGACTGCACACGGGGAGTAAATGGTCAGGACCTAAAATGCAGCAGTGGCAGGGAGGACGGAGTAAAAGGTCGACTCCAGGAGACGCAGCGACGCTGAGACCGCCGAGGCGCGGCCTAGGCCGGCTCTTGCCCGCCCTCCTGGCAGCGCGCCCTCGGCGGGGCCAGCCGGCCGGTCCTGCCCTACCCGCGAGCTCTCGCAGTGCAGCCCCCGCCCCCGGCCGCCGCCCCGCACCTGCTTCGGTTGCATTCTTAAAAGGCCAAGTGTTGAGGACCAGGGGCAGAGGGCTGCCGCCGCGCACTAGGGCTGGACCGAGCAGGAGCGGCACAAGTAAGAGAGGCAAATTTGACTTCCGCGCCATAGCTGCGCGCCGAGCGGACCAGCGCCACAAAGGTCGCGGCCGCGCAGGGAACCCCCGCAACCCGCTCTCGCAGAACTCGTGATCCGCAGGGCCCCGCCCACCTCCCTCGGGTCGCGGTCAGTGCTCCCCCAACTCTCGCGAGGTGTGTTTTCGGGGCTCGCGGGGCGTTCTGTCCGCTACGCTAGGGCGATTCTTCCTCGGTGATATGCAGATTTTTTTTTTTTTTTTTACATAGTCCTCCAAAGTGTCTCTTTCTCTGTTATAGGTACGTTGAGCTTGGTATTGGAAAATTAGTATGAAATTACCCAACTCTGGGTTGCATGACCCTAGGAACTTCAGGTAATTACTGTGTACCATTAATTTGGTTTTGACTTATCGTTTTCATTTTAAATTGAAGTTGAAAAGTTTGCCAAACCCCAAATGCACTCTCTGGGATTCCTGGCCTCAGAGATCTGGGATGGTTATTGAGTGTAGGTCAAGCATGTTGGCTTACGACCAGATTTTTTTTTTTTAGATTTTTTTACCCCTCTCAAGCCTTGCGTCATTTTCCCCGCAGCGTTTTGTAGGTCGTCCTTGTAATAAATCCCTGAACTGGAAGAAAAGGAGAACCAGTGTGGGAAAGTAGAAATTTACCCTTTGCATAGCTCACTGAATTGCACCTTCCTGCACCTCCAGGGCAAGAAGGCTACCTCCATTCCTTTTTCAATGTATTTTACCTTAATAGTGTCTGGCACTATTAAGTGCTAAATAAATGTTCGAATAAAAGGAGGAATGGAGACTTTACATGTATGATAGAGGCTGCTCATTTTGATAGTTGCTGGGCAGTTGCGCGAGGGTGAACCAATCCCTTTTGGGATTCTGGCATGCCTGCCCGTGTTGCCAAAGGAAGACAACGCAAATAATTTTTAAGAACATCTGTAAATCTATCAGACTTTTAAAATATGAACTATGTAGGAGTTGTGGGGCTTAGAAAACCTTCCTTATTGCTAGGAAATTATGTAATTTAAACAGCATAAGATAGCCTTATAAACAGCATAATAGAAGAATTACCCCAAGGCAGGGAAGGGCTATTAAAGTTAGGTGTCATTGAAGAGAAATGTTACGAGTTCCTTCTGTGGGATTTTGGAGAAGGAACTAGTCATTTGTGACGGGATAATCAGCATAGGGGCATGCCAAGTGAAATTTGAAAGGGGAAATGGTGAAAAAGCAAGAAAAATATACGTTGTGTTAGGTAGATAGTGAAGGATGGCGGGTCTCCTAGGGATGAAAGTGGAGGCTATTGCCTCCATCTGGGTCCTGCCCCACCCTAATTCTCCACACCTGGGGGAGGAGGGCATACTCTAGGAATCTGCCAATCAAAACTTGGCCCCAGCTGCAAAAGCTTGCAGAGGACTCTCTAGCCCACAGGCCAAGCGGGCGTAGGGACCATAGAGTCCAGAAGGAGACCTAGAACCCACATGCGTAGTTAAGGCTCAGGTCATGTGATTCCTAACTGTCCAATCAAAGTGGGTCCATGTGACCTCTGCATCACGGGGGCGGTCCCTATCTCGGCATTATAAAATGAGGCACGGACAGTAGTCTCGCTGATTTGTCCTTCCTTTTGCCTGCCCTGCTGCTGCTGTGGGTCCAGTCATCATCTGTGGTATGTACCATGCTCTGTAAACCTTTATCTTGCTCTTGCCCTATAATACTACATTTCTCTCCTCAATAAATCTCATTTTCATGCTTGCCTAACTTTGGCGTGTCTGGTCATTCTTTGGCCATGAGCACGCCAAGACCTGACAGTTTCAGACTGAAACCTAACAATTGTACTCTGAATTAATTTTCCTTAGCACCTGAGCTGAGTATTATTTATACAGCCTAAGGAACTGAGATATGCCTTTAGCAAAAGTTTGTAATACAATACATGAAAATTGATTTCACTGTCCCTTGCTGTTCTAGCTTTTTCCTAGTTTTTAAGGTTTTTGTGTTTCTTCTGGCTGAAAGAGCCTGAACTCTTACTGCCTATGTCTATTCCTTTCTCCAAAATTCTTTCTCCTTACTCGAAATCAAAATTCCCGTCAGAGAAGTTCACCTCATCTATTGGTTAGAAGAAAACAGCTAAATTATACCATAGTGGGAATGTCGGAGAGAAAGTCTCAATATGTCAACTTTCCCATGGACATTTGTATTTAAAATAATTAACATGTAATCCCAAAAGAACCTATCCTGTTTGGTGTCCTCTTAGTGGCTATTAATATACCCACTGGGTCTACTCTCCAGTTCACCTAAACTTACTGTCATTTCTCTAGCTGTGTCTTAAAGAAGTTAAATTAGTCTGGGTTCCTTCTGGAATAATTTTTCTTTAAACGTAAAGGATAGTTTGTGTTTTAGTCTTGGAAATAACCTCATGTTACTCTCAGTTAGGTTTTCATTTGGGCCCAAATATAACTGGGTCCTTCTGCTTTATTTTGAGGTAAATTAAATGAAAAGGGACCTCTGCTAACACATAGTAGACCTTTAGAAAATAGGCCACAGTTTTCCCAGTATCCTCTCATTTTCCATTCTTTAAAATCATTGATTATACATAACAATAGAATTATGTAGTGTTAGTGATAAATCAAAAGAACTAAATATAAAAATTTAAATTTAGAATGTATTACACATTTTTTTCGTGAAATGTTTATGTTCCTAAATAGAACTTACATAACTAGCAATATTTCAGAAGGATTCTCAAGACCCGGATTTTAAAATTAAGGGTGACAACTGTCAGCTGTGGTTAACTCACATATTCTTCCTGAGCCACACTTTCCTCATCTATAAAATGAAGGTAATAATAGTGTTCTTTCTTTACAAAGCTAAAGAAATGAGATGTGAGAGAGAAGTAGAGTACTAGGCAAATTAAATAAAATTCCATTGTTTTAATTGGCATTTACCAAGTATAAGGGAGGGAGCAGTCCCGAAACATATGAAACTGCAAAAAGAAATCAATCTAAGATTTGAGAAATTTCCACAGGAATGCTAAAGAGTTGGCCAGGTACCTGTAAAGCCTTTTAAAGTAAGCACTTAGAATTCCCTTGACTGTATTAAATGGGAGTTAAAAATAATGTTTGCAGTCTACTTTGAGCTGTCTAAAAATTCGGTTTAAATGTTTATAAACATGGTGCATGGCAGGGTTTGTGAGATTTCTGGATGTCTTAGAAACAGCATCTTCAAGTCTTACCAAGAAGAAAACCTCAAACGGAAACTTAAATGATGTTACAAATAAAGTCTCCCCCTGTGTGTGTCTCTGTGTGCGCGCGCATTGTGTGCAGTGTTTTGGGCATTGTGTGCAGTGTTTTGGGGGCTGGGAGAGAGTTGTGGGCAACTGCAGGCTCCCCTCCATTTCCTCTAAACTTGATGGCTTTCAATTTACCAGTCTCAGACAGATGAAGAGTTGAGTCTCTCCTGATAGCATTTGAAGCTGTGCTTCCACAGAGGATTTAACGCTGTAGTTGCAGGGAGTCTAGTATTTCAATTCTGAGGCTTAAAAAACTAAGCCATCCCCTCCGGCTTTTGCATTGATGCTGTGAAATCCATTTGAGAAACATGCCCATGTTTTGCTACTTGTTCAAAACTGTAAGCGTGACTTGGCATGGAAATAATAATTTCTTTTTCAAAACTCCCCACTGAACTATTACCTGGGTTATCTAAATATAGGCTAGTTATTTGATTGGCATTTGCTCTTGTCAGTTTCACAAACTAAGTAATGATTTTTGTTGATGTTAGAGCATTGTGGTACTGTTTCTAATTTAAATCCAGTTTCACATTAATCCAGGAGCACTTGATGTTACCTGATTGTACATTCTGAGTGTTATTAGAGTCATTATACAGAAATAAGTGTCATCTTATTATTCTCTAAATGAGAAAAGAGTATTCTTCTATTCTGAAATAATTTTTCTGGGTCATGACCCCCAAACCATTTGTCAAATCAATAGCAGATTCAAATCACAAACTTTTTTGACTTTTTAACCTTTAGAAGTCATCTTTGTGACTTATAAAGCCCAAGATTATATAGTAGAATTGGCCTATTAAGTGATTTCTTCCCAAAATAAGTTATGTCCAACATAATTTGAATGTGTAATTGTGATACTGGGGCATTGCTATAATAAAGTTATCATAACAAGAATATAGATTATTAAACATGGTGGAACTTGCTTTTTATGACAATTGTTTATAACATTATGTCTTCATAAATGTAATTCATTACAATAGTGAAAGCCTAGGGCAACGGAACAGACTTCATGAAGTCTTCCTACCACTTTAAAAATCACTTCGACATTGTTAACTAGTGTCACAGATGATTTTAATAAGGAAATTCAATAATAAAAAGTAACAACTTACAGTACTTTATCCATTTCAAATTTCCATTTGTTGATCATAATTTAAATGGAAAAATATTCTAATAATGAACACGTGTCCTATGTGTTAACTATGCAAATAGTCTGTTATTTCCCAATAGTTAACGTAAAGAATTAAAAGGAAAAATTATTTTACATGTGACTTAGCAACTTTTTTCATTTTTTAGAAACATATACGGGTGATTCAAATACCTCTAAGTACTCTATCCCTTATTGAAAATCACCAGCCTCTTAACATATTGGTATGTATCTGTTGAAAAATCTTGGTAGCACACACACTGTTGTATAACCTCTTTTATTACATCTTTTAACTCTTGTTATTAAAATTTATTTTTAAACCATTTTTGTGAAATATACAGAAAAGGGCATAAAACATATAGAGATTAAAGAATTTTGTAGAAAATGAGCACCCATATAATCTCCACTCATGTCAACAAATAGAATACTTTCAGCACCCCAGAAAACCCCTAATTACAGCATTTTTTAAAAGACTTTATTTTATAAGAGCAATTGTTGATTCACAGTAAAATTGAGCAGAAAGTACAAAGATTTCCCATATACGCTCTGGCCCCCCATATGATAGCCTCCCTCATTGTCAGTATTCCCCACCAGAGTGGTATGTTTGTTAACTGATGAACCTACATTGACACATCATTATTCCTCCAAGTCCACAGTTTACATTAAAGTTCATGCTTCATGTTGTACATTCTATGGGTTTAGACCATTTTAGTATCTCAGTATTTTTTTTTTTATTTCAGCATGTTATGGGGGTGAAGATGTTTAGGTTACTCAGTATTTTCATTGCCCCAAGAATCCTCTGCTCTGCCTATTCATCCCTCCCTCCCCCTAACTCCTGGCAACCACTGACCTTTTTACTGTCTCCACAGTTTTGCCTTTTCCAGAAAGTCATGTAGTTGGAATCACATATGTAGCCTTTTCAGATTGGCTTCTTTCACTTAGTAATATATATTTAAATTTCCTCCATGTTTTTTCATGGCTTGAAAGCTCATTTCTTTTAGCACTGAATAATATTCCATTTTCTGGATGTACCACAGTTTATCCATTCATCTACTGAAGGGCATCTTGGTTTGCTTCCAAGTTTTGGAAATTATGAATAAAGCTACTGTAAACATATGTGTGCAGATAAAACATAAGAGTATTAATGTATAAAATTCATTTATGACTGCACAAGACCTTAACTATTGATTTCTGTTGCCTTTAAAATTTTTGGTCTTTGTATATAAAGAATTTTTCAGAATTAACCTGTCAGATATTACATTTAGTTTATATGATAGTCTGTAGCAATTAAAATATCATGCTAGATCATGGGTGAAGGTCAATATTAAGAATTTAGGGTTCTCACAGAACTCAGGTAGATGAGCACAGTTAGCTCAGTCTGTTATTAACACTAAGGTTTCTGAAGAGTAAGGGCAGATTTAGAGATCAACCAGGTCTGCAAATTCAGGACAAATTTGGGGAATCAGATGGTTTGAGAGATTGATATAAAGTGAGCTCCGATTATGAGGAAGGAGCTGTTCAACCTTTCTACCCTTTTGGATTTTATACTGGGTACAGAATTAGGTAGCTGTGAACCCACTAGCTTTTAAGTGTATCCCAAATGTCTGATGGCACTCAGTAGCTTAGGTGCCCTAATTACTCGATGGCCCTTAGAGTAAAAGCCTAGACCATGATTTTTTTTTTTTTTTTTCCTTTAGAGATGAAATTGCTGCCTTGCTCAGGCTGGAGTGCAGAGGCTACTCATAGGCATGATCATAGCTTACTGCAGTCTTTAACTCCTGGGCTGAAGGGATCTTCCTGCTTCAGCCTCCTGAGTAGCTGGTACTACAGATGCCGCCACGCAGGCTCATAAATCTTTAAACTCCTTGAATTTCATAGGTTTGAAGTTATGATAACTGTAACTCTGAAATTTTGTATCAGCTTTAAGTGTTTTTGGTTGCAAATAACAGAATTTAATGGTGGTTTAAAGCAATGAAGATTTACTTTTTTTGCACCTAACAAGAAGTAGAATGCTGCTGGCAGTGGTTCAGCAGCTCTAAAAATGTCAGAACTTATTTGTTGCCTTATAGTCACAAGACGACTACTGTTGCTCCTGACATACATCCACATTCAACCAGGGAAACGGAAAAGAAAGGCCTGGTATCAGCCACATCTTTCCCTTTTCATCAGGCAAGCAAAAGCATCCCCGGACACTCCCAACAGAATACGACTTTATTCTCATTGGTCAGAATGATGCCACTTGGCTTTTTGAAGAAAGTCTATAATACAACATTTTTCTCTTTAAAACATTTTTTTTTTTTTTTAAAGTCTGGGCTGTCAGTGGAGTATATAATAGGAACAGCTCATACAGAAACAGGAGCTTGGATACCTAGATGACCTTGAAAATTTAAGACTTATGTAAATTCCTAGAAACTTTTTAAAGGACTTTGAACTTCATCAGAGTATAAATTTGGAGTTCGAACCAATCTTATTTAGATCTCATTCAATGTCAGAATTATGACTCTGGTGCTCAACCAGAGATTGAAAAGAATATGGCAATTCTCCCTCTGGTATAAAAAGATGGTTATTTTTGAGAATAAGAGATTAAAGGAAAATGGAGGATTAGTGCCTGATAATCTTGATCTTCTCTAAGAGTAGTAAAAGTCATCTGCCTAGATTGCAGCAGGTTTGGAATGGGATTGGTGACTAGAAATTGGTGAAGGATTTGAGAAGATACACTATGGAGCATCTCAGAGAGATGGACAATATTGAACAAAAAAGATTGTGGACATGAATGAAGATCCATTTGAAATCAAATAGCCTGATAACTGCTGAATCCTAATTAATCACGGTCTCACTGGGTGTGGTGGTTCACGCCTTAATCCTAGCATTCTGGGAGGCCGAAGTGGGAGGATCGCTTGAGGTCAGGAGTTCAAGCCTAATAAATCACAGTCTCTTGCCTTTCTCCCATATCATTTTAAAGCACCTAAATTATAACATAAAAAGTGAGAATTAGCCCTTCCTGTGGGGGGAATCTGGTTGGTTGCTGAGAAATCTATTGGTATTGCTGATAATGGCAAAGTCCAGACTAGAGAGTTGGAAAATGAGGCTGTAATAAATGATAATAGCCTTTTTCACATACCACTGACTGTCGTATCCTAGGCTTCAAAGGTAGGTTCAATCCACAAACTGAGGAAGGGGATCTTACAAACTATGGTGGCCTTAGCCTTAGAAACCCCAACAATTGTTGCTTTCCTTCTAACCTCTTTTTCTTCCCTTCCTTCCTCCTCCTTCCCCTCCTCTCCTCTCCCCTCTCCTCTCTACTCAATTATTTGATTGCCTACTGTGTGCCCAAATGTTTTTATGTATTATGGATATAGTAGTGAACAAAGACAACATTCCTGCTCTGATGGAACTTAACTACTGAACAAATAATAAAGTATGTTAAAGAGTAGTAGAAGCCATGGAGGCAGATAAAGCAGCATACTGCAATTCCTGGGATGGGGTGCTTGTGGTGAAGCAATGAGAAGTGGTTTTGAAGGAAGATCCTGCAGGACTTGGTTGTGGCCTGGGTATGTGGCTTCAGAGAGAGGAAAAGCACCAAACTTTAGTTATACTGGACAGTGTGACTAGACATAACGTAGGGTGAAAAATGGGATAAGGACTAAGTTTTGTCTTTGGGTAAAGAGTAACCTTGGAGTTGATTTAATTAATGTACTACTCTAACACATTTCTGAGCCTTATGAGGGGAAAATCTATATAACCCACAGTGGTCTCAGGAAGATACTGTGCAGAAGTGATTGCTGGTATTAAGAGAGTAGCTTCATAAAAGCAGAGGCAGGACTCTCCTGCTCCATTATGCTATCTTCCTCCAAAGGGGAGAGCCATATACATCCTGGTTGACCAAACATTCCTGTTTAATTCAGCTGGAGCAAGAGAACAAAAAGTTGAGGAATGTGAGGGGAAGCCACTTTTCTCAACTCCTTATATTTCTTTTCATGTCGAGAGTATTCATGGAACCCTCGATCTCTCTACTCCCTTACTTTGGTTCCTTCTTTGATTGAAAAATTTGAAAAGACTAAACTGGGTGGCATTCGAGGCTCATCTTTGACCCTTTTCCCCTTGAGCCTGAGCTGCTCACAGGACTAGGTTCTTTGCTCGTGCTTTGTCATGGCTGGCTAGGTAAGTCTGTCCAATTCTGGGATTTAATGCCAGGAAGTCCATTTCACTCTCAAAGTACGGGATAACCTCTGACTTAGCTTTTATTAATCATGGAAGTGAGCTTCAGGCCTCTTATGCCACTCCTTCATTTTATGTTTCGGTTTACTCAGAACTGGTAGGGAATAGGAGTAGTATTTACTGAGTCTCCAAGAGAACCAGGCAGCAGTAATGGTCACACCACTTTCTTCTGTTTCATAGCAGTTGACAGAACATGTTCACGCACGTAATCTCATCTATGGCTTCCATTGTGCAGGTGAAAGAATTTAGTGAGATTTATAGGGTAAATGACATGACCAAACTCACAGTTACTAAAGGTAGGGATGAGATAATATATCCAGGTCTCCTTACTACAGTGTTTTTTCCTCATATCCACAACAGCTTTGGATATATATTGAAGATAAGTTTTCTTTCTATCACTGGGGTAGTGCATACATTCATTAAAGTTTGAGCAGCAGCATAGGGAACCTCTGTCAAATGGTGAAAATACAAAACTTGACACTATATATTTTATTAAATCCTTGCACATTTGTTCAAATATGAATCTCACATTTGAAATATGTCAAATTTTTCATTCCTGTGTGTGAAATGTATTCAAATATATTTTCCTTGAGAGTTGCCCTTCATGGAGTTTTTTAAATTTAAAGTGCTGAACTTTGGTATTCATTTTGTTATGTTTGTTGATCTGGTGGTATTTGTAATTAAACTAAGAAACGAGTAATAATATCCCAACAATGTTGAAGAACTTCTATAGCAGCTGCTTTTCACCAAGTACCTTTTAATTCCTCCATCTTGGCAGAATGCAGTATCTATCAATTATTGCAAAATTTTAAAATTCTCCTGCTTCACGATGGAAACTATCTTGTGCTTATTTTTATGTGAAGTAAAATCTAACATGGTGAGCACCCAGGAGAGCCATTATGGACAGACAGTAGTACAATATGATTGGTACTGGAATGTTTCCACGTGGCAGTAAACTCTTATCTCTAGCCAAGACCCATGAACACAAATAGAAGGAATGCGAATTAGCCGATGAGGCGGTGCATTTACTCTTAAGAGCGACTGTGCAATCTAGTTTTCAGGACCCGTGCTACCCAAACACATTTTTCTACATTACATAATGTTATCATTTAAATATTGTCATTCAAACGTGAAGACCAGCTGTGCATATCAGGACACAGCTGTTGGGTTGAGGTGCAGATAAGCCATCTGGTGCTTGGTTTTGGGTGGTTAAATTCCAGCCGGGGATTTAACTTCATATCCAGCTGTGATAAAGTAAATTGAAGGTTGCATATTATTCCTCAGAAATCACTCCTTTGGGATAATTCTCACCCATAAATTTTAACCAGAGGTGTCATTGATTGGTTTTACACTTCCAATTATAGCATTTGCCAAAATAAAACCAAACAAAAAACTGTTTAGTCGTTTCATTTTCGTTCTGTGAAATAAAGCCAAATAGTTGAAGAGAATGAAGCTTTTCAGTCTTCTTCAAATTTTATGTGCACAGGGACAATCTGCAGTAAAATTGCCTGGCTTGACACATCTCTCTGAAGGATGGAAAGAAAAATCAGGTGACCCATAAAAGCTGAGTAAGGGAGCAAAGGTGGTAATTAGCCTGATTTCCAGAATCGTGCCTGTAGGAATGTGAAAAACAAGAAAGCAACACAGTTTTCACAATAGTCATCCGCTGTGCTTAGACACACCCCTTTCTCAATTTCAAATATTGTCAATGGAAGGATCTTCAAATGCTGCCTTGACCTTTTGTATGTGTGGCTAATCATGGAGTCCCGAGAAAGAAAAAGACCTTGAGCAGTTTTGACTCCTCCAGTCTCTTCAGGCATTTCTGTGTATAACTATTACATGTTATGGAATTAATCTGTCTTACTGGTAAACTCAAAGGAGCAGACTTTTACTATAACTTATTACAAAAGTCACATACTCCTTATAGCAAACCAAACAACAGAAATTTATGAAGAAAGAGTTCAGAAATGCACCCAAGCCAACGTTCCTTCCTGTTGGCCCGGGCCCTCTCTGCTTCCGGAGCGTGCGCAGAAGGCGTCAGCTGCGCATGCTCCGTGCCGATCTCCGCACCGGAGGCCCGTGGAGGCCCACCTGGGCGCCTGGGCAGGCGGCCAACCTGCGGATGGGCGAGCTGGAGCCCTCCGGGGAGGAGAACTGCACCTCCAGAGGCTTTGCCCCATGAGGGAGACGCTGATGGGCGTCAAAATGATCCGAAACCGCCTCACTGGGTACATCTCTCATCTTCTCGGCTCTCCCTGAGGAGATCATTCCGTACCTGTCACTGAGGAGAAGAGGAAGGGCTTCTCTCCACCCCCTAATAATTGTCATTCTAGTGTTATAAAAGCTAACATTTTGAGGGCTTAATGCGTGGAAGCGCAGCATATTGCTTACGGACAGGACTGTGGGGCCGGAGTGGGTTTGAGAGGTATTTCTGCTGTGTGAACTTGGGTAAGTTACTTAACCACTCTGTCTCTCTCACCTTGACTGTAAAAATGGGAATAATAATAGCCGCCACCTCCTAGAGTTATGGTGAAGATTCAGTTATTTAATTCACATTCAGCATTGGAACAGTGGCCGGCATCCGCGGCGTACACTCGGTGAGTATAATCGGATTACGATCTGCCGGGTAAGAAGCACTTTATGCTCATTATCTTTTTACAGTCACCAAACCTCTGAGGTAGGTACTGTCTTTTTTTGTTGTTGAGACAGAGTGTCACTCGGCGGCCCTGGGTAGAGGGCAGTGATTGTAGCCCCCGCAAGCCCCAGGCCGTGGGCTGCGAGCGATCCTCCTGCCTCGGCCTCCCGGGTGGCTGGGACTGCAGGCGCGCGCCACGACGCCCGGCTGCGTTTGGTGGTTTTGTGTAGTTTTTTTTTTGTTTCTTGTCCCTGGAGACACGGGATCTCACTGTGCTCAGGCTGGTGTCTAATGAGCTAAGTACTGTTATTAGAGAAGCTTAATAACTCTTAGAGTTACCCGGCTATGAAATTCATGCTGGGACTCGAATTCAAGTCTGTCCTCAAAGCTCGTAAGTGCCCTTAACTCTTAAGCCATTCATTTAAAAAATTATTTATAGAGACACTACTGTGTTATGTTCTAGATTCCTGGATGAAATAAGCCAGACGTAGTCCCTGCTCATGGAGTTTACTTCATTCTTTGGGGGAATGAGACAATAAATAAATAACACAAAATGCAGAATATTTTTGGATACTGGTGTTCTGTTGCTTTTAGTTTCTTCCTTCTCTTTGGGGGTCTTAGTTTTTCTTTGGGTTCTGGTTAGAGAGGATTCTGTTATCAATTTGATAGTGTTTATTGAGCATCTACTCTTTGCAAGGTACCCTGCTACCTGTGGCTTGCTAACACATCAAATGGTTTAAAAATACAATGAGAGATCTGAAGTGTGGCCCACTCTGTGGCTCTTTGGTGAAGAGATACTTTGTGTATTTAAAACCTGATTTCTCAGGAACAGATTTTCTGACTGGTATAGATCATGCCCACCTAAAGATTTCTCTTCCTGCTCTTGTATACAGAAACCCCCGGATATTCAGCTACTGGTATGAAAATTCATTCTGTAATACTTTCTACTTTTTAAAACATTGGCGTTTTAATCTTCATTGAAATAAGACTTGGAACCATCTTTTCTTACCCATGGTTACTAAACTCTAGCTGTTACTTATGGTGGTCCCTACAGACATATTATATTGACATCCTGCCTCATTTGACAAAGGCTTTGAAGTGGCTTATAAGAATATCATAAAATAAATACATTAAAAACCAAGGCTGGGGGTGGTGGCTCATGCCTGTAATCCTAACACTTCGGGATACCGAGGAGGCTGGAGGATTGCTTGAGGTCAGGCCTTGGAGACCAGCCTGAGCAACATAGTGAGACCCAGTCTCTACAAAAAATTAGCCTGGTGCTATTAGCCTGGTGCGTGGTGGTGCACACCTGTAAGTCCCGGCTACTTGGGAGGCTGAGGCAGGAGGATCACTTGAGCCCAGGAGCTGGAGGTTACAGTGGCCACTGTACTCTAGCCTGGGTAATAGGGCCAGACTCTGTCTCAAAAAAAAAAAAAAAATTGAACTCTTGTTAATGGTATGTATGGTGAAATAATTGAGGGAAGTTTCCTGATATCTACAACTTAATTTTTTTCCCCTTTTTAAAAATTTCAAAATATTAAGGGGATATGAATGTTTTAGGTTACATGGATCATTTTTGTAATGCTTGAGTCCTGGTGATAGGTGTGCCTGTCACTCAAATAGTGTTCATAGTTTCCATTAGGTTGGTTTATTCCCCTCCCCAGTTCCCCCCCATCCCCAGTTGCTCTCCACTGAGTTTTACTTCTCTCTGTGAACTTGTGTTAGTTCCAATTTAATAGTGAGTACATGTGGTGTTTGTTTTTCCCTTCTTGCAGTACTTAGGAGAATGGTCTCCAGTTCTATCCAGATTATTGCAAAAAGTATTAATTCATCTTTTTTATAGCTGTGTAGCACTCCATGGTATACATATACCACATTTTATTAATTCACTCATGAATTGATGGGCACTTGGATTGATTGTACATCTTTTGCAACTTACTTTGAAACACAACAGAAAATAAGGATGGGGATGGGGCGAGGGATAAAAATTACCTATTGGGTACAACATATACTGTTCTCGTGATGGGTACACTAAAAGCCCTGACTTTAGCATTATATAGTTCATCCATGTAACCAAAAGTCTTGTACCTACTGAATCTATTGCAATTAAAAAAAGAAAGGAAAAGAAGGATGATAGGTGGGTAGAGAAATGGATAGGTGGATAGTTATGTGATGAAATCAATGTAAAATGTTAATTGTAGGTGGCAGGCATATGGGTGTTTGCTGTAACTCTATAGATTTTTATGTTGGAAATTTTCCATAATAAAACATTGGGAAAATATAAAAAATGTTAATGGCTCTTATTCAACACGTTTTAAAATCAGATAACATTTGATTATTTTAGAAAGAGTTACAAAGTAGAATCTAGGAGTAAAATTGTAAACATTCTTCAAAAGAATTTCATTTCAGAGAATTATTGCTGGAAATACAAAGACAGTAAGCTTAAATCCTTTATGAACATAGAAAGAAAAGGATGTGAAAGAACCAAATTACCATTTTTATATATTTTTAGTTCTGAAAATAAATTCTTATTGGTATTATTATGTAAAAACAAAAAAAGAATGTTTATTAAACAATATGTGAACTCCTTAAGGATTGGTATTATAAAACCTAGCAAAGAACCTCGTATATGATGGGCATTTTCTAAGTATTTATTAAAATAGAAAAAACATATAAACCCTCTTAAAATGCCAGACCTTTTTTTCTCATAATGTCAGTAGAGTTCTCATTCTACCTATTATAAACATTACTTTCCTCCACTATAATTAATTAAATAAGATATAAGATATATTTGTTCAATTTATTAATTTGTTTCATGTATTTTTATTTAATTACTATTGCACCATTTCAGAAAAATGCTATGTATTTAAGAGTTTAGTATATTTTCTATTTATTTTATGATTGGATATTTTTTAAAGTTAATGTTATAAATCTTGAATATTCCATATGTATAATTGTTTAACTGTATTTATTAGCTTACAGGCCCTCAGTATCACTTATATTAATGTTTCTGTAAGAAAACAAATTATAAAGTTCTAATAAAACAGTGTTTAGAATTCTAAGCCTGTTTATAATTTAGGAATTTCCCTCTAATGTTTCATTTGGGGGTTTTAATCCATGGTATGAGGCATTCATGAAATATACATTAACGGTACAGAAAGCAAAGTAGACATCTGCTTTTTGGTACTTCTGAAAAATATCTAAACAATCCCATATGGATGGCTACTTGTTTTCTTCCTGATCATCCCAAGGGAGAGCTTTGCCGTAGTAGTTCTCAGTAACTGGCTTTATTTCAAACTAATCTAGTCCAACTTGTACTTAACAAATTTGCATTCCATTTCAGTTTCTCCTTGTTGTCCTCCTTTCTCCCTTCTATGAGGACTTTATTCCTTGTTAATCTGCTAAATGGTAGTGCTGTTCATCAATAAATCAAGGTCCCATAATGGGGTGCTAGGTTATAGTTACTGAAACGTGTCCATCTTTCTCAATATGAAGCATATGGTTTAACTTAAATAATAACCAAATCCACAGCTCAATCTATTGGTTTTTCGTGAGATTCTTGCATATTTTTATATTGTATTTCATGTAAGGCATATGATCCTTGTGCATCATTGACTATGGAAAGGTTAAAGAAAAAATAGGAAGTGAGAGTTTTCAAATATACAAGATTAATTGAAATTTCAGGTTCTGAAATTAAAGCAACTCTAATTCAATTTGGTGACAATGAAGCACGTTTTCATGGTGTGTTAGTTATGGTTATGAGGAGCAGATATTTTTTCTGGTTAGTTTTAATTTTCCTAAAGATACCAATGACTCTAAAAAAAGATGTATTTCCATTTGGATGTAGTTATTTTTGTTAGTATAAATTTGAAAGAAAATGTGGGACTCTCTAAAGTTGGATCTTTCTTCTTCCTTTCATTTCCAAAAGAGAGATGGTCAATGACAGGAGTGAAAGCATCTTGATTTGAAAAATAGAACTTTAATTAAAGAACATCACTTTAAATATAATCTTCTGTGGATGGTTCAGAGATTATAATAAAGATTGGTATATTACTAATGCTTTCTTTTTATATACATTAAAAAAGCAAGAACTGATGGATTGTAGTCATTACAGAACACTACTGAATGTATCAATAACATGCATTTTTATTGGCTGTTCAATTTTCTAGTGAGTGCTACATAACACTTGAATATCCTTTTAATTAAATTAATTCATTTAGAGAGAAAAAGACCTCATCAACCAATTGTTATTAGTTCCATGACCTTATTTATTACTATAGATTTTTGTTTTAGTTTAATGAAATAGGAAATAATTGTCAACGTTTGGCAAATAGCACCATGAGTTAATAATATGTGCAAAAGGTAGCAGTTAAGTATTATAGTTTATATTATTAGTGATGCTAATAATAAATAATGACACTACCTGATTCAAATTCTAACTTTGCCACTTATTAACTATGTGACTTCAGGCAAGTTATTTGACTTTTTTCCCCTCTTCTATAAAATGTATCTGTTTACCTGTGTATAAACTGGCAGTGAAGATAAAAGCTTTTTCTAAGGATTAATTGATTTCATTCATATAAAGCACTTAGAACACAATACCAGCAATTTATGTTTTTATTTTTCTGTTCAACAGAAATTATACTTTAAGCCAATTCCTGTAGCAGACATGTCATTTTACTCACTTTGGAGTTTCTGCCTTCATTCATGGTAGGATTGAGTCTATATTGTAGGAGCTTACAGAATACAGGTTTTGGTGGGGTGCTGGGGGGCACAGATGTGACCCTCGAGGTCTTTGCTCATCATCCTGACTGGGCTTCACCATCTATGTCATTTCTGATATATCTATTTTTCATCTGTCCATGGGCAATAGAGAAACTACCAGGCTCTTTGAGGTCCCATCCACCTAGACTGTCTGTGCCACGGTTCCTGCTGTGGCCATGCTGCCAGAACCCCCGTTCTCTCCATGGAATGGGACTCAGGGCTCCCCTTGTTCTCTGGTCCCAAAAATCTAACTGGCAGTTTGCATATGTAAACAGGATGGACTATGCAACCAATTTACTAAACAAATTTAGAAACACAGAAACATAAATATCAATTAGATTTATCAAATTATTATTTCATGCAAACTTTTATTCCTTGGAAGGAGAAAGAGGATTAAAGACAGTAATTAAGATATGCACAGACATTGCCAATAATCCTGCTCTTGGGTCAGGGGACTCCTGGACATTTGATCAGCTGACATTATGACCATTGAACTAAAGTAATATTGTGAGAGCTCAGGGACTTTAGAAGAGACTCTGGTGTTTAGTGCCATACTATGAGTATGATATATGAATGACTTGGTCAGGCTGAAAAGAGAAATATCTGGAGAATGTTAGGAAGGAGAGCTCACTTATGACTGGTGAATTAGGGAAAGGGAAGAGAATGGAAAAAGAGGTATATGATTTAGGCCTGGAGGGATGGGTGGGGTTTTAAGCAAAGATAAATTCTGCAAAGAAAAGCTATTTTAGCCCTTTTTTCCCAAAGCTTATCTTTTTTTCATCCCCAGATTTAACAAACAGAACAGTGTTTTTGTGGTGGAAAGCCTGGGGACTTCGAAGTCATCAGACTCAACACTGTCAGTGAGTTGCTGGATGACTTCAGAAAATCAATTTCTGAGCTCTCTAAAATGACAGTGACATCTGCCTAATAAGGCTGAGAAGGTCAAATGCTGAAGCACGCGTGAAGTACCAACAGTACAGGGCCTCGGCAATAAATGCTATTTCCTGTCCTCCCTTTTGATCCCAGTGGCTTAATATAAAGTTTATTTAGTGGTAGGGACCTGGACAAAATTTTCTTCAGGAATTTGGTTCTAAAAATACTTTGGAATGATAGTCCATTTTCTGCTGGAAGAATCTGTAAAACACGGCTTTATTGGCACTGATACTAAACCCAAATTTGTATGATTATAAAATGTAACAAAATAACTGATACACAGAGCCTAAAATGGGAAACATGTTCAATTTTTATATATGTATTTTTAACTGCCAAATTCCACAGAGAGCTATTTTAAAAGGAAGTACTTCTGTAGAGCTAACATCTAAGATTTTGTAAGTGGTTGCATTTAGCCAGACACATGATGTTTTTCTCCCAATTGACCTCTTAAGAATTAGGTCACAGTGTAGACTCTATTCCCACCAATTAAGCTGTGATAACATCTAATTGGACAATTACGTTCCCTCATTAGACCTTTTGCTCTTGTTATGTAAAAGTTTACCCCATCTCAAGAAGAATGAGACAGCTCCCCTGGAGTACAACTAAAAGGCATTATAAGTTTGGAGAATGGAGGAAGGAAACAGAACTATTCTCTGCTATGTAGACTAACCTTCGAGGTGTAAAATTCACAAATGTGAATACATTTTTTACATTGACATGAAGAAGAATTTCCAGCCTTGGTGCTGTTGGGGGTCTAGGGATGGTTTGGAGAGAAGAAAATTAAACGAAAAAAGCCACCGTCAATGGACAGGTATCAAAACACTGGGCTGTATCAAGACAATCTGATTTTGACTTTCACTAAGGCAAAACCCTTTATAAATCGTCTATCCAGCCACACACCTGAAATAAGTTTGAAATCACACAGTGGGTTTTTTTTAAATTTCAAAATATTAAGGGAGTGCAAAAGTTTTTGTTACGTGTACACACTCTATAATGCTGAAGTCGGGGCTTTCAGCACCCGCCACCAGGACAGTGTTCGTTGTACCCAATTAGGTAAGTGTTTATACCTCCCCCCTCCTCCCTCCTTCTTAGTTTCCAATGTCCATCTTTTTGTGATGGTGTGTACCCATCGTTTAGCTCCCACTTATTAGGAGTACATGCGGTATTTGTTTTTCCATTCTTGAGATGATGCACTTAGGATAATAGTCTCTAGTTCCATCCAAGCTGCTGTGAATGACATTATTCCCTTCCTTTTTATAGCTGAGTAGTACTCCATGGTGTATATATACCACATTTTCTTAATCTACTCCTGTACTGATGGGCACTTAGGTTGATTGCATATCTTTGCAATTGCAGATTGTGCTACGATAAACATTCGAGTGCAGGTGTCTTTTTGATAAAATGATTTCTTTTTCTTTGGGGCAATAACCCAGTAGTGGGATTGCTGCATCAAATGGTAGCTCTACTTTTAGCTCTTTGAGGAATCTCTATACTGTTTCCCATAGAAATTGTACTAATTCACAGTCCTACCAAGAGTGTATAAGCATACCTTTTTCTCTGTGTCCATGCCAGCATCTGTTGTTTTTTGACTTTTTAATAACAGCCATTCTGAAAACAGTAAGATGGTATCTCATTGTGGTTTTAATTTGCACTTCCCTGATGATTAGTGATATTGAACATTTTTTTCATATATCGACAATTTGTTTTCTTTTGAAAAAATTCTGTTTATGTCTTTTGCCCACTTTTGACAGGATTACTTGTTTTTTTCTTGATGTTTTGTTTGAGTTCCTTGTAGATTCTTGAAATTAGTCCTTTGTCAGATGTATAGTTAGCAAATATTTTCTCCCATTCTGTAGGTTGCCTATTTACTCTGTTAATTATATGCTTTGCTGTGCAGAAGCTTTTTAATTTAATTAAGTCCTATTTATTTATTTATGTTGTTGCTATATTTGCCTTGAAGACTTAATCATAAATTCTTTGCCTAGTCCTAAGTTCAAAGGAGTTTTTCCTATGTTTTCTTCTAGAATTTTTATGCTTCATGCCTTACATTTCAGTCTTTAATCCATATTGAGGTTTTTTTTCGTTTTGTTTTGTTTTTGGTATATGGTGAGAGCTATGGGTC
>NW_012149285.1:1296174-1298846 GCF_000956105.1 Propithecus coquereli | reverse complement strand
GCAATACCAGGCAAGTTTTCCTCAATAAGTCCCTCAAATAGGTTTTCCATGCTTTTTGCTTTTTATTCTTCTCCCTGAGGGATACCTATTATTCATATATTGGTTCATTTTACATAGTCCCATATTTCTCTGAGTGATTGTTTATCCTTTTTTATTCTTCTTTCTGCGTTTTGACTGTATTAGTTTGTAAACCTTATCTTCAAGCACTGAAATTCTTTCTTCTGTTTAGTCTGTTGAAACTTTCTGCCGTATTTTGAAGTCCCCTAAGTGACCCATTTAAGATCTGTTATGTCTTTTCTTATGTTGTCTGTCTCTTTAGTGACTTTTTCATTTATGATCTGAAATATTTTTTTAGCTTGTGTTAGCTTTCAATTTTCTCTTCAATTCCATTTATCTATTTGCCATCCATAGTGTGAATTCCATTTATGACGTTTTGACAATTTCCTTTTGGTTGGGGTTCATTGCTGTAAGTCTATTGTAATCCTTTGAATTAGCTTGATTTTTTTTTTTCCCATGTTGTCAGAATTCTCTTGCTGGTGTCTTCTCATCTGAAACCTCTTAGTACAAGGAAGATAGGTTTGCAGTACTCCTGTTCTCCTTTGCTGAGAACTCTCCTATTTGGTGAGAAGCAGGATAGGTCCCTAGGTGGTGCTTCTGTGTCCTATTCCAGAAAATTGATCCAGTAGGAGAGGAGTGGATGCACTGCGATCTTGTAATGTAGCTGTTTTATGTTGTCCTGTTCCCCTGTAGTTGTCACAGTCCAAGCTGGTGCTGGAGGATCTTTGTGTGGAGTGGTTGGTCCCTAGGCTGCTGTTGGAAGTTCAGGCATGGGGCCGGGTGAGTCTCTCTCCACAGTTGCAGGTGTCGTAGGAGATTATTTTGCCCAGGTCTACCTGTGGTAATGGCAGTGGCTGCTTGGTGAAGATATCTGGGTGGTGGCCACAGGTGTCAGTGCTGTAGGCATTCACTCCACCCAAGTCTAGATATAATGGCAGTATAACCAGGTGGTAGCTTGTGGCTAGAGGGTCTGTGGCCTACCAGCAGGGCACAAAACCAAGGGGCATGGTCTGCCACTGGCATTGGGGTCTGCAGGGTTATGGCCTGCCAGTTGACACACACGGCTGGGGGGCTTGGTCCACCACACTGTACATAGGTCTATGAGGGTGTGGACCTCCACATGGTGCAGGTGACACATAGACTGCAGGGCTTGCTCCTCCAGTCGTCTTGTGGGTCTGTGGGGGTGTGGCCCACTGGCCTGTGTGCAGGTCCATGGGGGTATGGCCTGCCAGCCAGACTGTGGGTTCATAGAGGAATGGACCTCCGTGTGGTGGCATGCAGGGTCAGCAGGCTTGGTGGGTGGGGTGCATGGGTTGGGCTGCTGGATGGCTGGGGCTCTCTCCTCACACAGGTCCCATTTGGGCTGCTACTGTGGGACCTCTTGAGTGGCATTAGCACCTGCTCTGTTCGAATTCCCTTATGGGAGGCACTTGGTGAGAGTGTCTGCTCTCCCTGCTCCCTCCCTGGCTCAGCCTGGGATGATGTTGGGGCAGCTACCGTGAAGCCAATCCCTGTGTAGACTGGGAGCTCTGACCTGGGAGCTCAGAGTGGTATTAGCTGCAGCAGTCCAGGAACAGAGGCCAGTGGGGTCCCTGCTGAGCCTGCTCACTGATGCAACTTTATCACACAGTCTCCAAGCAGTTCCCTCATCAGAATGGAGGCCCATGGTGGTGGTGGAGGCCCCCCCACGGCTCTACTTGCAGTGTCCTGTGGCAAGTGTGGGGCCCTGGGGCTCTGAACTCTATCATTTCCCCACATGTAGGGGTCTCCCCCAGGTACCTTCTGATCTTGGACAGTGGATCTCCTGGTCCCAGTCCTCATCTCCTTCACTCTGTCTCCCATCGTCCCTCTGATGATTCACAGTGCTCTCTCCAAGAGGGCCTGTCCATAGGTGAGCATCTACTTGTAACTTTTGATCTTCTCCTTAAGAGCAGCATGTGTGGGCTGCTCCTAGTCTGCCATCTTGGCCCCTCTCCATAAAGTGGCATTTTGATGCCATTGATGCCATTTATGATGAATGAAAATCATCTTTGATTAGCCCTAAATAAAAATACTTCTAATAGAGCAAAGAATTGTATCTGAATAAATTACTTATTAATGATGTCTGCACAGCACAACTGAGAGTCAGCAGTAATAGGTACTAGCTCAGAAGGAATATTGTGTTTGAACTGATTTTTAACTTGGTTGTTATCCTAAATAATTCATATCCATTTTTCCTCAGCATGATTTCTTTCAACAGTGTTAAACATCCCACTTACTTTTTGCTATTTTGACCTGGCTTCTTTATTATGCATTCCATATAACTGAGTCATCTTTTTTTTCCTCTAACCTGACATGTATACTAGTTTGGGGGGTGGGGGTGCGCCATTATTGTTTTTAACTTATTCTATTTATGAACACTATTGAGGGGAAGTTCACTTTTGTGCGAGTGTTTTTCTGTTGGTTTGCATTTCATTTTGCATGCATTATTTACTTTGATACTGTTCTGATAGTTATTCCTTGCTTGAGAGCAGTAGATTCAAGGGGTTATTTCCTGCTATGTTATGTATTTACTTTGGCATCCTGTTCCATCTGCTTTATCCTTGGCTTTGACATGGTACTCTTCTGAGTTATTT
>NW_012149285.1:1292893-1294804 GCF_000956105.1 Propithecus coquereli | reverse complement strand
GAAGACCTTTCTTATGTTTGTCTTCCTATCTATACTTCACTATAATGTGGCATCACTAAATATGTTAGTGATTAAGGAAGGTGAGGTACCACAAAGATGAATTTTTCTTTCCTTTTATTAATTATATGTTGGCCAGTAGTTTCTGGAATTTATAGAGTTTTAACAGCACTTTGGATGTTTAGCTGATTTTGAGTACACAATTTCCTGCACTTATAATAAATTCATGAAAGAAAGGTTATAGTTGGAATTTTTCCTGAAAAAAAATCATACATTTTAATAAATGGCATTTAATAAGAAATACATGCTAAAACTCAGACTTGCTCTTTATTGCCAGGGCAGTTGCACTTAGTAGGTGTACCTTAAGTGCCTATTGGTGAGGAGAGAATATAGTATCATCCCTCTTCCTCCTCATATCCATGTGTCTTAATTGGTTTGTGTTGCTATAATGGAGTATCTGAGGCTGGGTAATTTATAAAGAAAAAAGGTTTCTTTGGCTCATCATTCTGGGTGGCTGGAAAATTCAAGATGGGGCATCTGTACCTGGTGAGGGCCTTGGGCTGCTGATACTCATGGTGGAAGGTGAAGGGGAACCAGCATGTACCAAGATCACATGGTGAGAGAGGAGGAAAGAGAAGAGGGGGAGCTGCCAGGCTCTTCTTAACAGCCAGCTCTCGAGGGATCTAATAGAGTGAGAGCTCAACTCATCCCCAAGGGAGAGCATTAATCTCTTCAGGGGGATCTGCTCCCGTGACCCAGACAACTCCCATTAGGCCCCACCTCCAACACTGAGGATCACATCTCAACGTGAGGCTGGGAGTGGGCAAACATACAGACCACAGCACCATGCCTACCATAAATAGCTTGAAAATCACTATCCAGAAAAATAAGTAACACGTGCTGTGAGTGTGGTCTCAAATGCTGTAATATAGTAGCCCAGAGTAGAGGGGAATTGTGTCTGTCTGAGGTAGTCATTGATGGGTTAGGAGGAAAGCTGGTTCTTAAAAGATTCAGAGTGGATAAAGACTGGCAATCTTTAGCAGAAGGATGGGGAGGAGAAAGCCCATGAAGGCAGGAACATATAAGATGTCTTGAGAAAATTATATATAACTTGTATATCATTTAGGGCACATGAAGGGGATTAAGTGCCCAAGTTAAAATAACACTATTATAGAAAGATGGCATGAAATAATATTCACATGGTATATTTTCTTGTTTAAAATCTATACATATTCAACCTGGAAGAAACATAAAACACTGAAATAAATAAATTTCGTGGTAGTTCTGATATAAAAAAACACCTACCATTAGGTTTCAGTACTTGAAAAAGTGGCGATCTGAATGCTCTGTGAAGACCTGCCCAGTAAAATTTGCAGGCAGAAGAAAAGTTATATTAGCCAGCGTTTAACATTGCTTCATTACCTTTAGATTCTCTCTGCCAAAGCAAAGGGAGTTCAGACCTTCATCTGTGCAATTTAGAAGAAAAATTCCTCTATATAAAGAGCATAGCATTTTTTTTGTAGGTCTGTATAGGTTTGTTATCACTTACAATTTGGCAATTGCTTACAACTGCTGCTTGCTCTGCCTATGTAGGTAAAACTGAAGGTATTTAGTTACAGAAACATATGACTAATACATTTCCAAATTTTTAATTTGAGGATTTCTAAGGAGGAGGCAAGAAGAGCAAGAACTGGGAAGCAAAGACTTTTGAATATCAATATTATATCATACTCATCTACCATTATCAGTTTCATCTTTTTTATAAAACAATCTTTTTGTACATAGAGTTCTCCAAGGCCCAGCCTGCAATCACCGTGATAGCTTATAACCTCATGAAATATACCTCATTCTGCTCTGATGTGATGAGATAATTATAAGAGTTTTCTGATAATAAAAAAGATGGAAGAAAACACT
>NW_012149285.1:1288500-1289078 GCF_000956105.1 Propithecus coquereli | reverse complement strand
ACTAGCTAATTAACATATGTTATTACCTCACATAGTTAACATTATTGTGGTAAGAATACTTTCAGCAACACTTTCAAAAATACAATATATTGCTAAGTATAGTCGCCATGCTCTGCAATCAATCTATTGAACCTATTCCTCCTATCTAACTGAAATTTTGTATCCTTTGGCCAATCTCTCCCCATTGCCCCCACCACCACCCAGCCCCTGGTAACCACCATTCTACTCTTTGCTTCTCTAAGATCAACTTTTTTAGATTCCACACGCGTAAGATCATACAGTATTTGTCCTTCTCTGCCTGGCTTATTTTACTCAACATGATGTCCTCCAGGTTCATCCACAGTGTCATTTTGAGCTTTTCCCCTCATTTGTCAGATAGTAAAGTAGTTCATGACTTATGTGAGAATTAAAAGACGTATGAAAGCACTTTGTGACCTGTAAGACTATTTAAAAATATTAGTTATTTATAATACAATCTAGTGGAAGAAAAGCTTTTATTGACAAGAAATAAAGTATTTAGCAACTAACTTGAGTATAGTCATGTGAAGCATAACAAATGTTCACTGAAGGAAGGACCA
>NW_012149285.1:1287205-1288450 GCF_000956105.1 Propithecus coquereli | reverse complement strand
AAAAAAGATGGAAGAAAACACTTCTTATGTGCATACTTTAGGGAGTGAAATGTTTAATCAATTTTAGAAAAGTAAACCTGTATTGATAACAAAAAAATGCCTATCTGTTTACTTTTATGAGGAAAGTACAAATTTTCTAAATAGTTGGGTCAAATCTCAAAATAACCGTGTGACCTTATAAAATAAAATGAAAACCATCTATTGTATTCAAACCATGTGTTGAGGCTAAAAGGTAACGTTAACTGGATTTACTGAATCCAGCCTAGGAACTTTGATATCCTTCTGTGCCATGTGAGGACTTAGAAGACTCTGTACAATATTAAGCTTCCCAGGGAGGATCATACTTCTTTTATCAATCTGGGTTGCCCCTTAGCCAGTTTTGTTCCTATTAACTTCTGTTGTAACCCTTTCCGGGAAAGGAACAGAAGTTACATATTTTTTTCTTTCTGTCATTTTTGCACTGATGTCTCTCTATCTGTGTCTGAGTTCTTCAGGAATAGATAGATACTATGGACCAAGGAAAGAATAAGAATAAAATTTTGAACTTGACCTAGCTATTAGAGAAATTTTTCACTATTAGACTGGAAGATCACCTGCTTCAGTATCATATGATATTGGAGGCCTGGCTTTGGAGGCCTCAGACGTCCTGAAATATAATTCAGATAATATGAAGAAGATGCATACTTAAGCCCCTTTAGCTCCATGCTTGCAGATTTTCGTCTCTTCCTGTTACAAAACTAAAATGTTAGCCATTCTCTTATCTGTGCACAAGGTGTAAACATTAATTGATGGCTGTTCTTCCTGAATTACATTCAGTCTATTGGGGAAAACCTGTGTATAATCAGTTTAGAAACAGAGTGAGTTCGAGTGTAATGTCACAGATAAGCAGTGAAATTTTAATCCAACTTGGATTACTGTAATTCTCTTTCGACAGGTCTCCTTCGAGTGTCCCACTGGAAAAAGAAAAGATAGCTTGTATAAGCATGCAACCCCTGAGATTTTAAGCATGCAGAATCTGGTCAACATACACCTCTACTTGAGATTTTGGGTCTGGCTGCCAGTTAGGTACTGGATTGATTGTCAGAGGTCTTAGTGATGTGTTTTTGAAACACTGCATGAATCCAAATGAGTTTTAGGTTCCCTGTTGTCCAAGCCCAATTTTGTTCAACTGTGAAGATGTTGGGTTTTTATTTGTTCAGAACTACTATTATAAATCACTATGCCCCATAGCTTTTTCAAGCAGTT
>NW_012149285.1:1281945-1283775 GCF_000956105.1 Propithecus coquereli | reverse complement strand
ATTTTGTACTATTATTAGTATAAAAAACACACGTGTGACCTCTGTATGATATCTTAGTAAAAAAACAGATGATAAAATCCTTGAATATGTGCAAAAATTTAGCAATGTATATGGAAAGGGAAAATATACATTATTAAGGCCCTTTTGAAATATTTTACTCTTTAAGTTCACAATAATAAAAACAACCACCCTGTTTCTGAACAGTCACAAAATATATTGGTAATTATGTTGGGATTAATACACAACCCATTTTTATATTTTTCTATAGTGTTTTTTTAATGTTAGAATAATAAGCATTGAATTATTCTCTTCAGTTGATTTGAAAGCCATTGATGATCTTATCTTTGAGCTTGTCCTAGTAAGGGAAGCTTGAAGTTCAAATGCCAGAGCATACAGATGTGGCACCATGTGGAATGGGTGGTGTGATATAATCTCATTCCCCTGCTGGGTTCTTCCTGTCCTTGTTCTGTTTTATGGAATGGCTTCTTTTGAGAAAGAAGCAGCTTTTTTTAGGGAATCACAGTTGAGCTCCTTTAATTCTGTGGACCAAGTCCTTTCGCAGTCCAAATAAAGTGGTTAACTTCATGCTCAGGATCCAACCATGAGATTATCTTTTCCCTTGAACTCTTTAAAACTCAGTCTTCTTGGCTTCTTGCTTCATTGTGTTTTCTCCCTGAACTTTTCACTATTGAATATTTTTCTTCTTTCTTTTGTTTCATATCACAGACAAACTTATGTGTATTAATTTTTTAAAAAGGAACTTCATATGTGGGGAGAATTGCCTCAGAGATGAACTACAGATTTATGCACGTCCAGTGCAATTCTCACTGTTTGACAGTGCTCCTGTGTTTTAACTGTAGAACAAACTCATGGGGCTTCATCCAGACCAGTTTACTTAACTTTAAAAAAGGATATAGATGATGTGATATGGCACGAATGCTAACAAAAGGGGCTTGCAATACCCAGGTGAGCTTCTGATGTCCCTGTATCACTTCTAGTGACCATAAATTACTTTGTCATTGACCAGCTGTTAAAACTTTTTCTTCCTACTTGTACAAAATGAAAGTAAAGAGAAACAGTTAGAAAACGCATGCGTATAAATGCATAGATAGAGTTTGCCCTGTAGACTAAGTTGAAATAATTATAGAGGTGACCTATAGGATATTTCATTTCACTTAGAAGAAATTCTCTGCATAACCTTATTCCTGTCCCATCCCCTAAATGAATATTTTCAACAAACATTTCCTTAACATATGCTCTGCACTAGGTACCATGGTAGAAGCTGAACAAACAGATATGAATAAAATGTAGTCTAATTAACGTATAGTCTTCCTTGGCTCAAGAAACTAATAAACTGACTGCTTTTTTGACTGGAGTATTTAAGTTATACAGAATTTATTTTGGAGGAAGAGTCTAACTAAATAACAGTGAAGATGACAAACATTTATTGACTTATAGAGGCAGCATAGCATAGTAGTTAAAAGCTTATACTTTAAATTTCACCACTTTCTAGTGCTGACCATTGGAAAAGTGGTTTAATCATCTGTTTCTTCATCTATAAAAAATAACAGCAGAATCTACCTCATATGGTTGTTATAGAGCTTAAATGAGTTAAAATTTGTAAAAGACTTAGAAGAGTGCCTGGAGTCAATTGTTTAAAAAGAAATAAGATGCTTCGCTGATACCAAGGACAGATCTAACATTAAGAATGTATTAGTCATCTGTTATTGCATAACAAATTACCCCCAAACTTACCAGCTTAAAACAACATTTGTTGCTTTATAGTGTCTGGCGGGTCAGGCATCTGGGTATCTGGTTAGCTGTTTGTGG
>NW_012149285.1:1260922-1279378 GCF_000956105.1 Propithecus coquereli | reverse complement strand
GGAGGGTCAATTTTTGTTCTGTGCAGGCTTTCAATTGGACAAAGCCCATCACATTAGGGAGGGCAATCTGTTTTGCTCAGTTTAACACTTCAAATGTTAATCTCATCCAAAAATACCCTCACAGACACACCCAGAACGTTTTTGTTTGACCAAAAATCTGAGAATCTCATGGCCCAGTCAAGTTGACATATTAAATTAACCACCACACCACCCATTCTAAACTCAATTTTCCCTCAGGTGACACATAGTAAATCAGAATTTATTCCTTGTGGGTGCCTCAAATCTTCCTGATGATGGTGGAATTGGGAAGTAACCCCCCAGAGGCTCCCCAGTTTTTCAGACGTATTCTATCTTCACCATATGGCAATAACTCCATTTCTCCTTAAAATGTATTCATCACCCACTAAAACAGTAACCTCCCCTTTTCCTCTGTTGGTCCAATAACACGTGGACTCCTGAATGACCAGGTGACAATGTCATCTGCAAGTGCAGCTAGATCATTTTTATTTTCTTGGCTGAGAGTATTACCCTCTTGGGTACTGTTTTAGCTACAGAACGAGATAACTTGCTATCGTGAAACCACAGAATACAGTAGCTCAAACGATATTATTTTCCACTCACATGAGTCCAGCGTTGGCAGGTGGTTGAGGGCATACAAGTAACTCTGCTTCATATGATATCCAGGGGTTCCTTCGGTCTTGTTCTATCGTGTTGCTCTGTAGTGCTGTAGAGTCTGCATGGTCAGAACTGGCTCACCTATGTTGCATCTGTGAATTCTAGCCCACATGAATGTGGAAAGAGAGAATTCAAAGTTCAAGTATTTTCCATCAAAGGATTTGACCTGGAAGTTGCATGCATCATTCTGTTCACACTCTACTAGTCAGAACTTAATCACATGACTACATATAGATACAATGGAAAATTGTAGCTTGTAGTCTTTAACTGAGCAGCCACATGCTAAACAAATACCCAGGTATTCTATTATTAACATGCAGAGGCAGGTAATTAGTCTTGGGGAAATTATCAGTACTGAAACTTCTAAATAATCAGAGACTTACATTCCAGGGATGGGAATACAAAATATGAGAGGGACAGCAGGTGTAGTTGCCAAAGGTGTCACTTTTACTCCTTGGTTCCCAGGCCCATGTATTTTTGGCTTTGAGAGACTTAGCATCATGTACTGGATAATAGTTTGAAGCATATGTCACAATCCTAAAGGCCAGTGCCCCAACCACAGTGGGATTGGTGCTTGCTTGAGGATAAACCTCCCCTACTGTCCATAAGGGCCAACCTGATGGTCCTGAAATGCTGTATCAGTCCACCCCTGAATGATTATAACATATCATGCTTATGTAAATCAAAGTAAAGTGTTTTCTTTCTCAATCAAGTGGTAATGGAGTACTTCCCATCAGAGTTCATGTGTGAGAAAAGGTAGTACAATAAGAGTGGAGATGGTGAGAATTGGAATTGTATGCTCATGCAACTTACCTGTGTCTGTAGAGATTTTTATATGTCTACATTGACTTAGCGAAAATATCTGATTTGATGATTTTTGTGAGTTCAGTAACATCTAATTCGTATTGCACAAGTCAGATTGTATGACCATTTGGTGTTTCATGGTTGAGCCTTCAGTCTACCAGATCCCAGTAAGAATGCTATAGTAATTTCTAAAGAAGAATTTGTTTGCTGGTGAGGCTATTGTTTTTCCTCAGGGGACATTGAATGAGTGTTTGCCATGATTTACTTCCAGGGGACTGCCATTGGCTCTACCAAGTACCCTGACCAGCTGCAATCATTTCAAGTTCTAATGGGTCCACTAAGTCATAAGAGCCAAGAGGCAAAGATACTTTTGTTGCAGCCTTATCAGCTGTAAAACCTTATCTTTCTCAGGATTCTGTTCAAAACTGGCAACTTGATGGATTGCTTACTAATTCAGAGAAATATGCCAAAATATGTTGCCTGCAAAATTCAAAGAGGACCATGAAGTACACCTTATCTTTCTTAGTTGCAGGCAATGCAGGGTACAGCAAGTTGCCTTTCACTTTGGCAAAGATATTGTGATGTACTCCAGTCCATTGAACACTATTTTCATAGGGTCATCTTGAACCTTTTTGTGTACGTGTTTTTTAGCAAGACCACTAGGTTAATTGCTAGTAGGATAGCTTGATTTACTATGGAATGGTGATGTCATTATCATTGCTACAGACTAAGTTATGGCACAAATCCAGAATTACCACACAAAGCTGACATTACCACAAGACAGCAAAGTGAAAATACACTGCTATCCATGTCAGGTGAAAGCACATAGTTTCTGGTATTCTTTACCTGGTAAGATGGAGAAAAAAAAATTTCCAGCTGCACACTAAAAGAGAGGGCTTAATTTGCTTTGTTATGAGACTGTATTTGGTTCAGCAGCTTGAATTTGAGTAACTATGAATTAAGCTCTTTGTAATCTACTATTCTTCTGTAAGTCTTATTGATTTTGTGTATGCACCAAAAGGCAAATTAAAAGAGAACACAGAAGGGATGAGAATCCCTGCATCTTTCAGATAATCAATAGTGGCACTAGTGTGCACACTCCCAGCAGAGATACAGTGCTGCTTTGGGCTTACTCATCTTAGGAAGGGGAGTTCCATAGGCTCCCAGTTGGCCTCTGCTACCATACTAGTCCTCACCCCATCATTTGGAAAGTCAGTGTAGGGAGTTTGCTGGTTGTTGAGTGTATCTATTCAAGTTCACACTCAGATACTGAGGAACAGGGGAATGTGTTTAGCATGAGACAGACTCAGGCCCCCGCTCTGAGTAGTGTTCCACAGGGGCATTCTGGGTCCCCAAGAATTAGCAGAGCCAGGGGCTGACAGTTTCTCCAAAGTCTATGTGTTTCTTTTTCCCAATATTGAACTACACTGGTATTAATAACAAATAGCCACAAGCTCCTAGCAAAGGCCAGGGGGAAGAATTACAGAATACTTTGATATTATCACAGGGTCCTTTCTCAAAGTTATTGGACCTTCCATTCTTTCAAGAACTTTGAAGGTATGAATTTATTCAGGTCTTTTAATTGATTGAAGAGCCATGACACTTTGTTGAGTTATTCGACTTATATTTTCTAGACTTAAGTCTTTTTGGATGTGTAGTTATTCAGGTCATTGCAGACCTTACGATTCGTTATATACTATTATACCAACAAACCCTGCAGTGTGAAACTATGCCATTTACTCCTTTGGTCCTGCTGCCTGTTATGATAAAAGTCCTGTCTTTCCATTCTTTCAAGAACTTTGAAGGTATGAATTTATTCAGGTCTTTTAATTGATTGAAGAGCCATGACACTTTGTTGAGTTATTCGACTTATATTTTCTAGACTTAAGTCTTTTTGGATGTGTAGTTATTCAGGTCATTGCAGACCTTATGATTCGTTATATACTATTATACCAACAAACCCTGCAGTGTCAAACTATGCCATTTACTCCTTTGGTCCTGCTGCCTGTTATGATAAAAGTCCTGTCTTTCCACTGACAGGTAAGTGTTACTACCAGGTCTGCTGTTCCTCAAATCCAAGTTTTTCCACTGATACCCCAATACCCCTGAACCTATTTTAATGGAAGCATTCCCTATTTTTATCCACAAATAATAGCACTTTCCAAGAATGCTGGTACTTCCCTGCACTGACATATTTCTCAGTATTTCTAAGGGCCTACTTCTGGGCTCTTAGAAGACAGAGTTAAGGGGTTGTTAGTGGGTCACACAGTAAAATCTAAGAAAATGATTTGTTTTCCCTATTTGTATTCTTTTTGCATTACTAAAAAAGAAAAAAGCTAGCCTCTCAACTTTGTCCTGGATGATGACTGCATCTAGGTATCAACCAACCAATGAAATACACACTCAGAACTTGCAGCAGCTGCTTGGGGTGGCTAAAATAAAATCCATTCCATTTTGTTTCTCTCATTTACAATCTACATAATTTTTAAGAGGATGAATTTCCCAGGCAGATTGCCTAATGTTAAATCTTGGTTTTATACTTCCTAGCTGTGTGATTTTTGGATAAGTTGTTTAAGGTCTATATGTCTTAGTTTCCTTATCCATAAAATAGAGTTGTTATAATACCTATCTCCTGGATTAATTGTGAGCAAAATTAAAGTGGTTAGAATAGTATACAGAACAAATAAGTGTTCAATACATGATAGCTATCATTATTTTTGTTGAATATAGATCAATATCTTTAGTTTGCCAATAAAAACCTTTCTTTCTCTTATCCTAGTCCTACCTTCCACTGGTGTTTTACACCAACCATATGTTTCACTTTTGCTAAGCTGGACCACATCATGTTTCCTGACAAGTCTCTCACTTTTGTGTTTTGACATCTTTTTCTGACATGTCCTTTCATGGAACACTGCTTATAGGATTTCACACGTCTTACGATGTTCATATCAAGTGCTGTTGCCGTTGTGGAATCTTTCTTGCTATTTTCCTGCCTGAATATGATCTTTCCTCTCAAAAGTCTCCATTGCAGTTTTTTGGGGACATCTCATAAATTAATTAACTAATTAAAGAATTAGAACCCTTTTAAATGAAGGGTTCTGTACTATGTTTAAGGAGCCTTTCCATTCTACGAAAGAATCTTGCAGATTTCTAAGAGAAATAGACATATAAATAGATAATTCCAATATAGTGGTTTGAGTTATTAGAGTGATATTGTCTTCTACGAGTTCAGAAGGTAGGCTACTCAGCTCCCAAATGAGAAGTCAGTAAAGGCTTCCTGGAGAAAGTTATGCCAGAACTGAGTTGTAAAAATGTTTTGAAATTAACCAGGTGATGTTCAGCAGGAAGGAATAGCACAATGTTCAGTGGAGGATATGCAGGTCAGAATTTCTGTAGTGAACTCGTGATGGTGGGTGGAGAGGAGACATAACTGAAAAGGTAGACACCGGAAAGGTAGGATCACAGGGAACTAAGTATGGCAGAGTAAGGAGCTCGGACATATTTGTAAGTGCCATTGATGCTTTTCAGTAGATTTTTAATTTGGATAATTCATAGTAATAGTAGTATGGAGGTGGAGTGGGGCTTTGGGACAAAAAAGCCAATTAAAAATATATGGTCATCTTCAGATGAGAGATAGAAAGGGTAAGAATACTAGGGGCAGATGGAAAAGAATAAATACATTTGAAAATTATTCATGAGAAAAATTAGAACAGCTTTATGATCAATTAGTTCTGAGAGATGAGGGAGAGGGAGGAGGTAAATGTATCTTTTATGTTTTAATGGAAATAACAGGGAGGTTGGGTATGTTAGAGGATATTTCCTGGATTTGAAACTATATATAGTGCAGAAGATGAAAGAGCAGGTTTAATATGTTTATAAAGTGTGTATTGTTGATCATGCCCTGACCTTTTAAGTTCACTTATACATACAGATATCAGTATCTGACGTGAGAACTTGAGTACAAACACAGGGGAATATATATTTATGTCCCTCAAAGTCTGCACAGCAATCCCCCGATCTGTGGGGAATACATTGCAAGACCCCTAGTGATTGCCTGAAACCATGGACAGTACTGAACCCCGTACATACCATGCTGTGTCTGTGGGAGGCTAACCTAAACTGCTGCAAAGTGACTGATGGGTGGGTAGCTGGGCAAAGGGAGCATTCACATCCCAGGTGGGACCAAGAGGGATGAAGCAAGACTTCATCATGTTGCTCAGAACAGTGCACAGTTCAAAACATAAATTGTTTGTGGAATTTTCCATTCAGTAGTTTTGTACTGAAGTTGACTGCAGGTAAATGAAACCACAGAAAGTGAAACTGTGGATCAAGGGGGATGACCGATGATTGTAACTATATACCAGTCGTTCATGTCATTTTATTTGCCATTGGTAGAGAAAACTGCTAAGGATGAAAACATTGATAATCATAAAAATAAAAACAAGAGGAAAAGGAAGAAGGGAAAGAAGGATTAAAGATAAAGGAAAATAGAGTATATTGGAATGTCAAAGTCTTAAAAATATTGGAATCAGTGAATATCATAATGTGAAAAGCAAATAACTGATTAGAAAATGAAAAATTACTTGAATAAAAAAATCAACTAATCTCTACCCTTATTCTTTTTTTTAAAGAAAAAGTGATTTATGTAACTTATCCCATACTGCAGATATATTTCTCTGTTATAGAAGCATTGATGCCAGAATTGATTATTGGAAGACATACTAGATTGGGACCCCAGAAGCCTGGTTTCTAGAGCTACCCCGTCATAAACTTGGCTAGAAAAGTAACTAGGGCTCCTTAATCTCTCCATAAAAATAAATATATCATTTGTGTCCTCTAAAATCTGTATCTGTTCAACACGTTGGTTTGATAGTGAGGCCTAGACTTCTAGATATTTTTTCAATTATTTAATACCTCCTTGTTGAAATCTTTTGACATTTATAATCTGATTTATTATGGCTCTGAAATATTTGCTGCCTTTTTAAAAAATGCTTGTGAAAAAGAAGAAAAGCATATGGGAACTGGGCTCAGACATGGTTGCCCATGAAGTACTCACATTAATCAATAATATAAAGTGATATAATAGTATTAAATTAAGGCCCTAGAATGATTTTAATTTCCATCTGCTAATATTAAAGCTATTATAGGGATAAAAAATGGCTGAAACACCATTAACAATCCACTAAGGCATCTCATGAGTAGGTTAAAGGGTTAAAACTGGATAAAAAAATAATGTATTAGTCAACTTCAAAGGACAGAATAAAATGAAAGGGAAATCGATTAAAAAATGAGTATAATTAGAAAGCAGTTTACAGGGTAGGCATTTTATAAATATAGGTTGAATAAATGTATGAAAGAGCTCAAAAGTCTTGGCTTTTTGCTCTGCATTTCGCATTAAAAATTTTTATTATCAGTGGTCAACTTCAAAGGACAGAATAAAATGAAAGAGAAATCGATTAAAAAATGAGTATAATTAGAAAGCAGTTTACAGGGTAGGCATTTTATAAATATAGGTTGAATAAATTTATGAAAGAGCTCAAAAGTCTTGGCTTTTTGCTCTGCATTTCGCATTAAAAATTTTTATTATCAGTGGTCTTCTTCAGAGGTTAAGAGATGCACCTGCCTTTAGCAATAGAACAAGCCACTATCCCTCCATCTTTCATCTGTAATTAACACATGAAGAATTACCACCAGTGTGTGAAGAGGCCTGTGTTGTTCAATTCTGGTTACCTGTTACTAATAACCTAAAATTGGAGATTGAAGAGATTAATTTTCAGTTGATTTTACTTTATACATGGATGCTGAATTATGTTAGCCTTAAAGGTTTTTGAAAAGAGAAAATCGTTTTTTTCCTAGAGAAAATTTAAACTCACTGGAATGAAAACAGCAGTTATAGTATTATTTGCACAGCATAAAATACTTAAGAAATTTTTAGAAAATCTGTGGTGCCTATCACTGGCTTTCAGAACTCATTAAATTGTACAATAATTGATATGAAATGAATATAAAATAACGCAAAAAAGAAATGATGTAGGCGATCTATTTTGCAGGATTTGTTTTTTGTTGTTTTTCTTGGTAGAGTTTCACATACAATCTCTATAGTTACAAGGGAGGAAACAGGTTGTTCACAAAACTTAAATTCAGTAGGGTACTGATTAGATTTTGAACTTATGTTTAGTTCCCAAATAACTTTCCTCTTTCGAGACTACCATGTCCTTGAAAAGTTAATTTTGTTTTATCTCTGGATATAGGAGGCTTCACATGACAATGGAAGTTGAAAGCTTCCCAGGTAAAGATCCTTCAAAGAATGTGACTCATGGTAGGGAGGGATAAAAGTCAACAGTTTATACCACTCAATTGCTTTTAAGATTTTCATCAAATGCATCCCCTGCAGTGGAAACTTACTAGAGAAGCTTCCCAGCAGAGTTAAAATCATAAAACAATGACAACGTTTCCTTTGTTTCTCTAAGCTTTCAGACAGGAAAGACAGCAAAAGAACTATGTATCAATTTACTTTCTTCCTTTAGTGTTGAAAAAAAAAGAATCTCTTACCCAGAGATACACGGCATTAACCACAATTCCAGTAAAATATACTTAGTTTCCGTAATCAGCTAGAAGAACGCAACTTTATTCTAAGCACGTTTATATTTTATAGATTCTGGTATGAATATGTTATGTGTTTACTCAAGGACAAAGTCTTCCAAAGCACAAAAATAGAGTTCACTACGATTTTAAAAGTGAATATTAACTTGTTAACTTATTAACTCGAAAAAATTTTTTTTTACTAATATCTTTTCTTTATGCCTAGAATATGACTTTTTAAAATATGTATTTATTATGGCAAAGACTATAGCATATTTAAACATAAGCATTTGCAAAAATTAAGAGAGCTGTTATTTTCTTATTTTTCGGATGTCGCCAGTCCATAATAATCTCACACTCACCATTGGTCCCGAAACCACTGTAAGTAGGTAAAAGAAGGTTTCTTTCCGTTTCCACTTGTGCATGCTGTGTTCCCTCTTGGGAGCAAAGGTGTGAAGGGAGCACAGTATGTCAGTATTCCCAAAATACAAAATACAGTTTTGAGTTGAGAAGTTTTATTAAAATCTACATTGTAGCTGCTTCACCAAAAAGACACAGAATGCTTTACAAGACTTGCTTTAGGTTATACTGCAAGCTAATAAAAGTTGAAATTAGTTCTTTTGGGTATTCATTGAGTAGAAATTTTGCTGTTAAATTGCCTTTTTGAGATTTAATTAAAAAAAATTCCTTGATGTTGACACTAAGGAGACACTGCCATAAGGTTCACTGGGACAAACTATACTAATCTGGCTAAATTTTAACTGGGTTAATTATATTTTGTCTACTTAAAATTTTCTGGATATCACATTTCTCTTTATTCATAGAAATGCCATATTGTACTGAATGATATTAAACATCTGTTACATTATTTTTAAAGTTTCCGAATGGTAGGAATTGTCATTGCATCAGTTTCTGTGTAAACGGTTTTGATTAGAATTAAATTTAAAATCAATTATTGTGCTATTTTATGATAGTACCTATAACATGAATAAATACAACTGAGACAAGTATATTCTGCTATGGTTGAAATAATACTGAAGCTCAGTTTAAAAATTACACGAAGAATGAGAACACTCAAGGCACTTGGAAAACAGAAATGTTGAAGGAGTTAAAAATACACCACTGGCATTATTGACTGTTTTGAATTAAAGGCACTTAAAAAGACAGCAGGTGTAAGAAGATCATTCTGACGTCTTTTCTGTTTCTTAAAAGCAGAAGATGAAATTCCTATGTGAAAGACTGTCTATGCCAAAAGGAATAACATTTCTTATCTTCAAGGACAAAAAGTCGAGACCGGAGAATTCTGTACAGACCTTGTTAAAATAATTCCTATCTTTTAAGCCTCCCACATAATTCAGTTGCTTCTTCATAACTTACCCGCTTTAACCAATTCAGTGTATAAGTAGCTGACTCTAACTGCTTCTCTGCTTCTTCATTTCCTTGTGAGGGCTCTCATGCCACATAAAACGTGGATTAAATAAATCTGTATGCTTTGCTCCTATTAATCTATCTTATGTCAGCTTAATTCTTGTGCCCAGCTGGGACTCTAGGAGGATGGAGGTAGAATTTTGCCTCACCTCCAGCATTAAAATATGTACAATTTTTCACTGCAGTATCTTGGCCTCTGCAGCTCCCGAGGGGAGTTCACGTTTGAGGAAGCTGACATGATTGAAACAGGGAGAAAGATTCAATAAGGAGTTGCATAGGCCCTTCAATTCTTTTTTTGTTTGTTTCTCTTCTGTGGAAATTAAAATATTGTTTGTATTTTTACAGTTACCGTGGTGACCAAGGAAATTAGCTTAACTCTGCACAACCGTTTGTCTCCTAGTAGATGTCGATCACGTCTCTCAGCTTTTACTTTTTCAACAACATCGTTAGACTTGTCAACTATTAATACAAGTCTTGCTTTTGGCATTCCTTCACTGAGTAGATTTTACAAATCCTCCTTACATAGCTCACCCAAATTCATGTGACCTCTGACTAATCTCTTAGATTTTCTGTCTACTCAGGGCTGACTGGGAACAGAGGAGTGAACTCTAGGACCCCTCTCTAATACCCTGTTAGCTCTCCAGTCACCTGCAAAATGATGATGAAAATTGACATTTTGGGGATCTAATGTAAAAGTACAGGGAAGTGTCTTGGATACTTTGCCTTTAAAAAAAAAATCACATAAAAACTATATATACCTGTTTCTAAACTGTAACTTCAGGACAAATTCTTTAGCTCCTTCAAGCCTACTGGCCCCAGGCCCTACTATCTGGAAGTTCTCTGGCTGTGGCACAGTTTCTAAGTTGCTTCCGGTGCAGAGGACATAACCATAGGCAGAAGATGTTAGGGTGCCTATCAGAAATTAACATGAGATGTCCTCTAAGACCACCAGACTGGGAGAGAGACTTTAAGGGAAGGTAGGGTTGTGTATTTAGGCAGATATGAACAGGACAAAAGCCAGTAGAATTTGAATTTCAACTATTAGTAATTATTATACATGAAGTTTAAGTGGCACTTGGTACTGACATTGTGAATTAACTGTCAGGTCACCTGAAGTGAGAAGAAACCTTTCTTTGATTCCATGTGCACTACCCAAGGGAAGAGTAATGCTAAAGTTGTGTATTCGAGGCCACAGAGTTTTAGAGCAGAGGTTCTCAAACTTTAGCATGCATCTGAATATCCTGGAAAGCTTGTTAAAATAAAAAATTATTGGTCTCCACCCCTAGAGTTCTGATTCAGAAGTCTGCGGTAGGGAATTTGAAGTTCTAAACGTTCCCAGGTGACACTGCTGCTGCTCATCTGGGGGTGACATTTTGAAAACCACTCGATTACAGAAGAGATAAACACAAGAAGCCACAGCAGAGAACTTAATAGGCCACTAAATAGAATCAATGGCCCAGCCCAAGTCCCGATTCTTAAAGCAAGAGAGCAAACAGGGAGAGTTTTGTTACTGCAATTCTTTTGGAGCAAGAACAGAGCCGAAGACAACTTTTGTTATCATTGTTATATCCATTAATGCTGGAAAGATAAGCAAAGGAAGGTGGAAACGTAGTTCTCACAGCTTATGCTTACACAGAGGTGGAGAACTCACCATGGCTTTCTCCAACTTAAGGCTCCTAAATATTTTTAACCCGTGCTACTGAAAAATCTCATCTTTCACATTCTGCATGTGTATTTTTTAAAAATTGAGTTAAAAAAAGTACTTTGTTTGGATATGGATTCACTTAGGTTATATTTTAATTGTCCCTAATAATTAATGGCACTTTAATGGCAACCTCAGAATAGTAACTACAGTGAACCAAACCTCATGGAGATGAGAAACAAATCCAAGCAAGTCCAAGGAGCTCAGCAGCAGGCATCCCTTGCAGTGTTATGGTGGATGCAACTGTAGCATTTTTTCTTAACTGTGCATTCAGTGGCTTCATGTTGGCAGCTTTAAGTCAGCCAGGCTGGCAGCATTTACACCACAGAAATTGTCAGTTGTCAAATGCTGCAAATCAGAGATCTCTTCTTCACATCAGCCTATTATTGGTTTACCATTACACCACTGCTTTTAGTTTTCTATCTTCTTTTCTTTCACACTCTTATTCTTTTTTCTACTTTACAGTTTCTTCTTTTTAAAAATAGTTTCTTCTTTTGTTGCTCTTCTAGTATTCCTTTAATTTTGGCTCTTTTTAAAAAATTCATATCATTTTTCTATATTCCAGTTCAGGTGCCCAAGAAGGAGTTACAATTTGATTCTGATATTTTTATTTTTGTCCCCATAATTCATTAAACAATCTGTGCATGGGGTCTTTGGATCAGATGACCACTTTCAAATCTTCTGAGGCCAACCTGGTGCGTTGTACCATACACAACACAGCTGTAGCCAGGATTGTGGAAGGAAAACCCCTTAGAAGAGGCTGTAGCCTGTTAGAAACCGTAAGTGAAGCCTTTGAGACTAAACTTTCTATTCCAACTAAATATTCTGCTTTATTAAGTTCATTATCTTAGCCTCTAGGTTTTTGTTTTGTTTTTTACACTTTGACTTTTGCTAAGTACATATATTTGACTAGTCCCATTTCATATGTTAGCAAAAGACCATGATCTCTATAAAGGAAGGGAAAGGAGGAAACTTTATTTTCAAAGAAAGAAACAATCTGTAGATTGGGAAACACAATCTCTGGAGAAAACTGAAAGTACACACTCTGAGGAAGGGAGGGGGAAGCTGGCATTTATGTCTTAAAACAGTTGTCTCCAACCTTTTTGGCACCAGGGACTAGTTTCATGGAAGACAGTTTTTCCACGGACCTGGTGGGAGCAGGGATGGTTTCAGGATAATTCAAGCACATTACATCTATTGTGCATTTTATTTCCATTATTAGTACATTGTTATCCTTTTTGCTAATGATAATATGTATTTGCAGCTGCTCTCCAGCACTAGCATCACCGCCTCAGCTCCACCTCAGATTATCAGGCTTTAGCACGCAACCTAGATCCCTGGCATGTGCAGTTTACATTAGGGTTCATGCTTCTGTGAGAATCTAATGCCACCTCTGATCTGACAACAGGCGGAGCTCAGGCAGTGATGCGAGCGATGGGGAGTGGCTGTGAATACAGATGAAGCTTCACTCCTTACCTGCTGTTCACTTCCTGCTGCGTGGTGTGGTTCCTAGCAAGCCATGGACTGGTATCGGTCCACAGCCCAGGGATTGGGGATCGCAGCCTTAAAGACCTGTCTTACAGACATATTTAACAGGTTTGGGGAAAACTTATGAATATTTATGAGAGAAGCGAAGCACGTGCACAGTGGGTAAATGTGTGTAACATACATTTTATGTTTATTTTGGGGTGAGGTTTTAACATTAAAATGAGGTGGAATTTGTCTCTTTATGTCAAAAGGTGAACTATAGGGCATAAAGATGGTTTGCTGGTCAAAACTGGTTTGAGGTTATGTGGCTGTTTATCAGGAAGGAAGGTAAGGCCGTCCTCTGTCCAATCAGAGTTGTGGCAGGACTGCAAGATAGTGTGGTGGGGTGGTGGGGGGAGTTCGATTGGCTGGTATCAGCGTCAGTTGGGAAATTTTTGGCTGTAGTTATTTCGACAATGTTTTTCAGGAACTGGTTTCTGCTTAATTACAAGAAAGAAAACCTTGCGGCCGGCCGTAAGGCAGTGATCCATGACTAACCCCTTATCTTGCTATGGCTGTAGGTTCTGTTTTTGATGGGTCTCATTTTAGCCACAGGGAGTCCATGGTCTGTCTGTTGAGGTGTATTTTAACACATGATCATGGAATTTGTTTTTGTCTTGTCTCTTTTTATTATTTTTTAAATTTTTAGTTAAAAAATTTTTTTTCGGAGGTAGGGTCTTTCTCTGTCACTCAGACTGGAGCACAGTGGTGTGGTCATAGCTCACTACAGTCTCAGACTCCTGGGATCAAGCAATCCTACTACCTCAGCCTCCTAAAATGCTGGGATTATAGGCGTGAACCTCTGTGCCTGGCCTTCTATCTCCTTTTAAAGACACTGATAAAAATGATCAAGCAGGGTGGATTTGAAGGGCACCAATCTTCAACTACAACAGAAATGAATAAAGAAATATATGAACATGTGGAACACTTTTTACAAATCATGTCTATTTTACCTTAGGACAGCTGTCTATGTACTTATTGTACTATGGAAATAATTTGTAATCTCACAGAGCTCAAGATCTAATGACTCCCTTAAATTCCCTGGCCAGAAGTGCTACAAGAATTTGCTAGGATGAAATTTCATCATAGCTCATAGGACCCCAGTATCTCCTCCAGGCCCTCTGGTTTCCTTAAACCTGTGGTGATAGACTCAGATAGGCCTGCTGTGTTCAGTCCCCCCAGGCCATGTGGTGCAGAAGATAAATGATGGTCCATTCTTACACAGTGGCCATTAAAATGTAATTACAATGTGACTGTGCATGCAGGTTGCTGACTCGTGATTATATAATCTTCAGATAATGCAGCAATGTGGCATTGGGAATACATAGTAGATTGCATCTATAATCTGAAAGTTAAATTTGGGTGATTCAGCTTATCAAAGTGGTTTTGCCACCATGATAGGTAATTACAGCAGGGGTGGGGAATGACACTCAGAGAGCTCCTGCCCTAGCTCTCGTTCCTGACATGTCTTCCCCCTGGATGAACTGGAAGCCACCACTATAACCTGAGGGTACCTCCCATGAGGAAAATGGTGACATGCTTACTGAACACCCCTGGCTTGATATCATTGGATTGTCTTTGCAAAGATCTCTATCATTTGAGCTGATTACTTTAAAATGTGACTTATATACATATGAGAATGCTCATTTTTTAATAAGCCCCAAGGTCAGTCTTCAGTGGCACTAATTCACTGGTTTCTACCTTACCCCATAATTGTTATCACTTGGAGTACAATCAACATTTCTTTTGTATCTTTAGTTATTTCAACATCTATTTTAATGATTCTTCAGGCTCCTTCCAGTTGTTGCTCCTTCCAGACTCTGTAGAATTGTGTTTTTAATTCACATTGCAAGACCTGAATGACTACCCTTTGGATATAAAAATTATAAGGCATTGCTCAGGCTCTAGGAGATCTCTAAGGTTTGTCCTTGTCTGACTCTATGCTCAGTATCTACCAGCTTTACACAATACTGCCTAAATTCCTCAGTTCTCACTCTCCTCATACAAGGACCTTCAATTCTAAAACTCTTCTATTCCACGAGTCTGTGCATGCTCACCCTTTTTATCCTAGACTATTTTCAAACTTTTTTGCTTTGCCCTGTGGGTTTCTGGATTCCTTTACTCTTCTGTCCCCTCCCACCCCTCACCCCCCTGTTTATGTACTGTGACTGGACTTCAGACTTGCTGGAGGCAGGTGTAGAACATGCATTTTGCTTATTCTTGTCCTCCTCGTTCAACCAGGCAGAGTTCTTCCTCAGACCTGCATTTATAAACTTACCCCAGAAGGTTTCCTCCTGTATATTCATTTCAGCTACTGTGAGCTGAATTCTAGCTCAGATCCTATAGTCCCGAATTTGCTTAATATTTTTCACTCAAAATAAAATGAACACGTATCTTTAAGATGCATATTTGTGTAGGCATAATTAATTCTATAAGAAAGTATACAAGTGAAGCAAATGTGGACCAGAAAATACTCATAATTTTGGCTTTAGTAGTTATTATACTAATAGTTTGTAAAAGTATTGGTCATAAAGATAGAAAGAATGAGGCCGTAGTCCCTTATAAATTGATGAAATGGTAAGTGCATTTTATTAATAGTATTAGTAGGAAGGAGAGATGACAAATGCGTAATTACGGAAGTACATAGTGAGCAGAAATAGTGGGAGTTTTGTATCTAAATCGGGGAGTTGGTACCTATTTAGAATTTTTTGTTTTGTTTTTGGTGGAGAGCCCTAAAAAATTGGCAGTTAGTACATTTTTAGTCATTTTGTTTTTACCAGATCTAAAAGAAAATTGGAAAAGAAGTGTGGTAACATAACTGCCAAGGGTGTAGACCCATGAACTAGTTCTTGCTGTAGTATTTTCAAGCTTGGAAAAGGCTCAGCTCTGGGATAAGCTTTTTCGGTGGCATCTTTAGTGTTTTTTACACATAAGATCATGTCATCAGAAAGGGGGCAGAACAAGATGGCCAAATAGAAACCTCTAGTGATCATCCCTCTGCACAAACATCAAATTCAACAACTACCCATGCAAGCAAGCACCTTCAGAGGAACAAGAAAATCAGGTGAGTTAACATACTACCTGGTGTTAACATTATATCAAGGAAAGAGGCACTGAAGAGGGCAGAAAAGACAATCTTGCATTGGCTGAGCTACTCCTCCCTGACTCCCCAGCAGTGCCGCCAGCACACCCAGGGGGGAGAGAATCTGTGTGCCCAAGGGAGGGAGAGTAAAGTGACTGTGGGACCATGCATTGAAACCCAGGACTGCCTTGGCAAAGGGGAATACAGCACAGGACAGAATTTGGCCAGTGCCCACAGGGGGAGCATTTAGACCAGCCAACCAGAGAGAAATCTCTGCCCTGAAACCCAAGTTCTGGCTAGCCCAGCTAATAAAAAGCAGCCTGGGAACTGGACTAAATTCACAAGGCAATTGGGCCACAAAGGCTGCATGTCATTCCTCCCTTAACTCCAGCAGCCCACCACAGAGAGTGAGGGAATTGAGTGAGAGACTTTGCCCGGAAATTCAGGGAATTCTCTCATATCTTACCCAAGTCCAAAAAGCCTATAACAGATACAGAAAAAAAAAAGCAAGAGATTAAAATACAATACCAGAGAAAATCACTTTGAACAAAGGAAGACAGGAAGTAAGAAAGAGAGGACCATAAAACAACCAGAAATCAAATAATAATATATCAGTAGTAAGTCCTACCTATCAATAACAACATTGAATGTGAATGGACTAAACTCTCCAATCAAAAGACAGGGTGACCGAATGAATAAAAATACAAGCACCAACCATACGTTGTCTGCAGGAAATCCACTTCACCTATAAAGACACACACAAACTAAAAATAAAGGCATGTAAAAAGATAGCCCATGCAAATAGAAACCAAAAAAGAGCAGGAAAAACTATACTTCTGTCAGATAAAATAGATTTCAAGACAAAAACTGTAAAAAGAGACAAGAAGGTCATGATATAATGATAAAAGGGTCAATTCAGCAAGAGGATATAACAATTCTAAACATATATGCACCCAACACTGGAGCATCCAGGTATATAAAGCAAATATTTATTAGAGCTAAAGAGAAAGATAGACCCCAATACAATAATCACTGGAAACTCAACACTCCACTTTCAGCATTAGACAGATCATCCAGACAGAAAATCAACAAAGAAACATTGGACTTAACCTGGTCCATAAACCAAATGGACCTAATAGATATTTATAGAAAGCTGTTTCATCCAACAGGTGTGGAATACATGTTCTCCTGAGCTCATGGATCATTCTCAAGGATAGACCATATGGTAGGCCACAAAAGAAGCTTTAAAAAATTCAAAAACATTGAAATCAGAGCTAGTATTTTCTCTGACCACAATGGAATAAAACTAGTAATCAATAACAAGGGGAACATTGGAAAATACAAAAACACATGGAAATTAAACAATATGCTCCTGAATGACCAATGGGTCAATGAAGAGATTAAGACAGAAATTAAAAAATTTCTCAAAACAGATGAAAATGCAGCATATCAAAATGTATGGGATACAGAAAAGCAGTAAAAAGAGAAAAGTTTATAACAATAAGTGTCTGCATCAAAAAAAGTAGAAAAGCTTCAAATAAACAACCTAACAATGCATCTCAAAGAACTAGGAAAACGAGCAAAACAAACCCCAAATTAGTAGAAGAAATGAAATAATAATTAAATCTGATATTTCTGATCAGAGCAGAAATAAATTGAAACAAAAAAGTACAAAAGAACAGCAAAACAAAAAGTTGGGTTTTTTGAAAGGGTAAACAAAATTAACACACCTGTCGCCAGACTAAGAAGAAAAGAGAGAAGATCCAAATAAATAAAATCAGAGATGAAAAAGGACATTATAGTTGATACTGCAGAAATCCAAAGTATCCTTAGAGACTACTAGGAGCAACTATATGCCAATAAATTGGAAAATCTAGAAGAAATGGATAAATTCCTGGACACATACTGCCTACCAAGATTGAGCCGGGAAGAAATCCCAAACCTGAATAAACCAATAATGAGTAGCCAGATAGAGGCAATAATAAAAAGTCTCCTATCAAAGGAAAGCCCAGGACCCAATGGCTTCACTGCTGAATTCTACCAATCATTCAAAGAAGAGTTAATACCAATGCTACTTAAACTGTTCCAAAAAATTGAGGAGGAGGGAATACTCCCAAACTCATTCTATGAGGCCTGTATCACCCTAATACCAAAACCAGACAAAGACACAAAAATAAAAAAAAACAAAACACTATAGGTCAATATCTCTGATGAACATAAATGCAAAAACCCTCAACAAAATACTAGAAAATGGAATTCAACAATACATTAAAAAGATTATTCATCATGATCAAGTGGGATTCATCCCAGGGATTCAAGAATGTTTCAACATATGCAAATCAATAAATGTGATACATCATATCAACAGAATGAAGGACAAAAATCATATCATTTCCATTGATACTGAACAAGCATTCAATAAAATTCAACATCCTTTCATGATAAAAATTCTCAAAAAACTAGATATAGAAGGAACATACCTGAATATGATAAAAGTCATATATGACAGACTCACAGAAAATATACTGAATGGGGAAAAACTGATAGCCTTTCCTCTAAGATCTGGAAGAAGACAAGGATCCCCACTTTCAGCACTGTTGTTCAACACAGTACTAGAAGTTCTAGCTAGGGGAATCAGACAAGAGAAGGAAATAAA
>NW_012149285.1:1258655-1259407 GCF_000956105.1 Propithecus coquereli | reverse complement strand
CAAGCACAGAAAGACAAATCTCACATGTTCTCACTCATATGTGGGAGCTAAATATTAAAACAAATGATCTCATGGAGACAGAGAGTAGAATGATTCTTACCAGAGGCTGGGAAGGGTAGCATGGGAAGCGGGGGATCAAGTAGGGATGGTTAATAAGTGCAAAAATATAGTTAGATAGATAGAATGAACAATATTTGGTAGCACAACGAAGTGACTATAATCAGCAGTAAGTTAGGGTATACTTTAAAATAACTAGAAGAGTGGAATTAGAATGTTCCTAACATAAAGAAATGATAAACGTCTGAGGTGATGGATACCCTAGTTATCCTGATTTGATTAATTCACATTGTATGCCTATAGCACAACATCATGTGTACTCTATAAATATATACAACTATTATGTACCCAAAATAATTATAAAAGAATTGGCTTTTGGTCTTTAGAAAAGAGGAAATTACTATCTTCAAGTATAGTGTGTGTAATCTAATATGCCTATTAATTAGAATGTTCCTAACATAAAGAAATGATAAACGTCTGAGGTGATGGATACCCCAGTTATCCTGATTTGATTAATTCACATTGTATGCCTATAGCACAACATCATGTGTACTCTATAAATATATACAACTATTATGTACCCAAAAGAATTATAAAAGAATTGGCTTTTGGTCTTTAGAAAAGAGGAAATTACTATCTTCAAGTATAGTGTGTGTAATCTAATATGCCTATTAATTAACATTTTTTTTTAGAAT
>NW_012149285.1:1253757-1257990 GCF_000956105.1 Propithecus coquereli | reverse complement strand
ACCCAGACACAAAGAATTCTAATAAATCATAGAACTTCAGAGAAACAAATTGAGCTTGATTCCAAATATTTTTGTGATGAAGATCAAAGTCATGGGTTAAATGACGGTGTCCCTAAAGTGTTTTGTGAGAGAAGGTCATTAAATCTTGAAGGGCATTTGTGGAATGATCCGTAATTCATGCCTTGAACAAACCTTTTGCCAACTCTTAGGTTGGGCAAGGCTGCTTTTCAAAGGATCAACGGGGTGCAAAGTTGAACATAAGATATGGTGGCTACATTAGAGGAACACGTTATTTCAGTGCTATAGCGAGGATACTAAAATGCAATATTATGATAAGCAGGTATTTTTATAGGTTGAATTTGCCAGCTGAAAATAGCCTAAACTTGTACACTACATTGGGAGCTTAGGTCCAGACAGAAACATCTATAAACATACAGAATGACAACAATTTCTATTTTTACTTAAGACAGCAAATCAGTTTTTACATTCTTAAATTATGTAACTTTAGATATGGCCACACGCAGTTGAATTCATTTCTACTATTGAAAATCATCTGCGAGTTAACCACCAAATTCAAGTTTAAAACAATTTTGATTCATTCTAAATAATCTTAAAATGTTTAGAATGAAATGTTAACAAACCTTTCTGAAATTTGGTAGTGGAATGAATAACTATGTGTGTTGCAAAGAGCTCTTGTGGGTTGCATCCCCCCTGGAAATGGAGAGGAGGAGGAAATGTATTAATAGTTAATAAGTGAGCCAGGGAACCTCTGGTAGGGACAATACAGCTGTCCTTTGGAGGGAATGAATATGATATGTTTACAATAATCCCAGCCCCGTTAAACCTTTTAAAGATATTCTGTTTCTTAGACTATGTACCTATACCAGGTAGTGATTCACCAGATTATTCTAAACAAGTGGGTAAACATAGTGTTTCTTCCTGGAAAATCAACATTACTGGAAGACTTTAAGGAGGAATAGATTTTTTTATTAAAATAAACTTTCATTCTGTAGTAGAGTGTACTATTTGCATAAACTGTGTTAGGTTGGGACAAGGAGGAAGGGAAACAGATGCTTTGTCTGGAGTGGGGGTTTCCACTGAGAAATAGATGACATTAGGAGATGCTTTGTCTACTAGGAGGAACAAATTGTCCAGAAGGGGGACTTCCAAGAAAGAACAGATGATGCATCAAGGGGTCTCTAAGGACTGACCAACAAGAAAGAGGTAGAAAGACCAGAAAGTGGAGAAATGAATATCAGTATGTTGTTTTACATTTTTCCAAGTTCTTATTGCATATATTAGCTCATTCAATTCTCCCAGTGACCCCTGTGACAAGAGTCCTGTCAAGTCCATTTAATAATTAGGAAGAGGAATTAACCTTTATTTGGCTTCTACTGGGCACAATTTTATCATTTATTTATTTTTTTAAAATTTCTGCGTATTATGGGCGGTACAAGTGTTTAGGTTACATTGCCCTTGCCCCCCCCACCCCTAGTCAGAGCTTCAAGCGTGTCCATCCCCCAGATGGTGCATAACAATACTATCATTTCAAAACAGGTAATCTTGTTATTACTATTTTTTTTGAAAGAGGTGAGTCTCGCTCCATCCCCCAGGCGGAAGTGCAGTGGTGTGATCACAGTTCATGTAACCTCAAACTCCTGGGCTCAAGTGATCCTCCTGCCTCAGTCTCCCAAGTAGCTGGGACTACAGATGCATGCCATCACACCTGGCTCATTTTTAAATTTTTTGTAGAGACAAGGTCTTGCTATGTTGCCCAGGCTGGTCTTGAATTCCTGGCCTCAAGTATCCTCCCACCTTGGCCTCCTAAAGTGCTAGGATTACAGGCATGAGCCACCATGTCTGTTTGGTAATCTCATTTTATATTCATAACCTCATCATATTTTCATTATGATCATTATTTGTTGAGGAACTGTAAGCTCAGAGGAATTAAAGTATCATCATTTGTGTATCTAATAAATCTAGTAAAACTAAAATGTAGTAAAGTTGAGTAAAATCCTCTAATGCAAATATCAATCTCTTTTATCCTATATAATATTTGTCTCATAACATCTGGTGAAGTGTATTATTCTGCCTTGCTCAGTTCTCACAAATGTTCCTGAAACAGACGATATATTCTTACTAATTCAACTACTTTCAGGTGATACAGGACCTACCCCCACCCCCACTTCTCTTACTCTTGGGAGAATTGCTTCCTCTTGGGGGAGAAAGTTTTCTAGTTAGAATTCCTTGCTCATGAATAATTTATTATTTTCCTCTCTTTCCTATCAACATATCTCTTTAGGATATTTGAATATAACAGTCTGTTTATTTCTCCAAGTTATTGTTAATACAAGTAAATCTCTCTTTGCTGCATTTCAGGCAGTGGAACCAAGCAAAGGGAGATTGACAGGCAGAATGGAGGAAGGTGTCTGGGGCATTGGATAATTCCTAGTGACCTAAAACCACACTATGTAGATTATGAATTGCTCGTCCTTTGCATCCTCAGGAGTTTGTCCAATGGGTATGGTCGTTGGTCAATGGCTGAACATCAGATGATGTATTAATAGTCTCTGATTAAAGATACTAAGAACAAAATATCAAAATCCACTCTATTTCCTTAACCTATGTGACCTTTCTGGGAAGAGGCAAATCTTGTTAAAGGAGATAGACCATGAATATCTACACATTAAATGTATCAACACTTTGATTCAACTGGAAAAAGACAATTTGATTTAGATAAAGATAGCTGCAGGAAAAAAATATAGTATCTGAGATTTTGTAGCAACATGTTGAAGGAACTCAGGAAATCTCACCCCAAAATATGACTCCTTGATATTTTGAATTAAAGTCATTAGAGATCAAAAAGCACTGGATGGGGCTTTCCTTGTATCTGCATAATCCAGACTGACCTATCAAAAGATCAAAGGGGCAATTGACTTCCCTTCCTCTCCTGTTATCTCAATATATTGCAGGAAAGAAGATCAAGAATGCAACCAGGCCAGGCCCAAATTATTTTAAACTCAATACCTGTCTCTCAGGTTAAATTACAAGTCAATCTGTTTCCCCCCATCTATTTGTCCTCCATAGCACCATCTGTCACTCCAAACAGAATTATCTATGTTTCTCATGTCCCCCACCCCCCAAAAGGACAGGTATAAAAATATCTGAACCTCATTGGGATATTGGGTAATCACTCTCTGATTCTCCCCATGTGCATGGTAAATAAACTTTTCTCTTATTAATCTGCCTTAATTGTGAGTTGATCTTTCAGCAAACTTTCAGGGGAAAGGGGAAGTTTCCCCTCACCCCTACATTGTTCAACATGTTTAGTAAAATAATTGATTTGATGCATTTGTAAACTCTGTTGTGCACATATCTAAAATGCTGAGGTGCTTAGTCATTTGATTAAGTTGTCTAGTTGGTTGGTCAAATGTCATTAATCAACAAGCATTATTAAGTATCTCCATTGTGCATGGGACCTTGGTGTTCTAATGGCAATCTGAAAACGTATGACCTGGCTTCTGTTCTCCTTTATGTTTCCAGTACAGTTGGACAATGACAAATGAATGAATAGGCAATTGAATATCAAGTTGGTATATAAGTGCCAAGAGTAGAAGAGACAAATGTTCTATGAAGTCTATACAAAGTAATAATAACTATTACATAGAGAACTTAGTTCAGTTAATTCTCTGTGGTCCACACCTGGATAGTCAATAGTCCATAACTCAGGCTACAATAATGTTGAAACTGCAAGGGAGTTTTGGCCTAGGTCCAGTTGCTCATTGCAGAAAGATCCAATTATTGAGACAGCGATTGCCAACAAGGAAAGGAATGTCTTAGTACGACTGACATCTTGTCAAGAGAACTGGAGAAGCTGCCTCAAATCTGTCTCTCCTACTAATGGAGATCATGGACTTTTAAAGGAGGGGCCACATGCCCTGGGGCAGATCTTGGTATAACTAACAAGGGGTTCCATGCATTGGTGACAGGTTGTGGGGGAAGGTGAATCTTGGTGTCAGGAAATTTGCCCAGGGGTCTTGAGAACCTCAGCTTTTTTGCTTGTAGAAAATCCAACATTTCTGGGAAACAACTCAGAAGGTCAAGTTCTTAGTTAAGGGAGAGCATTATAAAAAATCACACAGGGGTCATTGAAATTTGTTCATAGAGCCAGCTACAATAACTGCTTTGAGAATAGACATTTCACCCAAATAAGAAAATGAAATTTAATTCCTA
>NW_012149285.1:1247808-1252857 GCF_000956105.1 Propithecus coquereli | reverse complement strand
TTTTCGGATAGAATTGATGGGCAAAGTTCTTTAGCATCTTTAGTGGTGGTGTCAGAATCTGCCGTTATTTCCCACCCTCTGATTTCCTCCTCCAGTTGAGGGGTTTATTTTTGCCTCTACCAGTAGGCCCAGAGATGAGTTCCTGCTCTTGGTGAAAAATATTGAAAAGCTCCCTTTGCTCAGGCTGTAGATCATTGGGTTTTGCTGTTAACAGTAGCCAATCCTCAGATGTTGGCTTTTAATGTCCCAGGAATCAATGTATTTAACTCTGTATGTGCTCCGCCATGTAACATTTCTTGGACTTAACCTCATTTCTTTTCTGATTCTAATCTGGTCTTTGTCTTAATTGCCCATCTGACATATGAATACTACACTTACCTAAAATTTTTGATGGATGGTCTGTCTTGTCCTCAGGATGAATTGTCCGAGACTTATATCATCCAACCCTTGGTCGTCCTTACATTTTGCTATGTTTTCTTGTAGTCCTGGTTTCCTGTTTGAGGCTTGTGTTTGTTGAACATTTGTGGCCTAGCGTGACATATAGAGAATGAGAAATAAAGTGTCATCGGTGACCATTAATAATGCAGTTTCAGGAAAGCGGAGGAGTTAGAAGAAAAACTGAAAAACACTTGATTTGTCACACATTCTAGGTGGTCTAAATGAAAATTAGGAAAAGAATGAAAAGCAGTATTGTATTTCTCTTTACAGAAAAATAGCAAGAAGTATAGGTAGGAGCAAACAAAGATGTAATGAAAACATTTTTTAAGAAGCTCCAAAGTAGCAGATGGGTGTAGCCAATTGCAAAAAGGGAACGCAACATTGATTGTGGCTTGTCAAATTAGAGGCATATAATGCAGGATGTAGTAGTGATTGAACAAGTTTCCCTCATTATAAAACCTGACCGTGCACCTTGTGTAATCTATATTTAAATCTTTTAGGAATCGTGACACAGATATGCCCACCCCAATTGTTAAATTGTCAGCTTACGCTGAGGATACACTGGAGCTGTCAGACCTATCTGTGGGCGGCAGCTGACCCAGAAACCTGCACACACAGAGCCAGGCTTGAAGTTGAGCATTACACTTAGTGCTGAGTTGAAAAGAGGGTATGAAAGCAGGGCGGATCAAGAAGTCAGAGGTGAAAAGCAGTAGAAGGTCAAAGTTATGTAATTTCTCGAAAGCAGAAGACCACCTGCAGGAGGAGGTCAAGTGGGGGCAGTCCACAAAGCAGGCAGGTCAGAAGGGAGGAGAGGACAGTGAGACAGAGACAAACACCATACAGACAGGATTCCGTACTCACTCCTGACTCTTGGGAGAGCCAAAACTTGACATCTAGGCTGAGGGCCGCAAAAATCCAATTCTTGGGGCCTCAGGGCAGGCACGAATGTGTCAGATAATCATCAGTTTGATTTATTTCAGTCTGAGATGAATGACAGCCACAGGGATATAGTACCTGATCCACTCACCCAGGCATTTGATGCCAAGATGAATTAAAGCATAAGAATTAATCAACCTCCACATCTATTGAGTTTTCATAGCAGTGTCTCATAAGAAAAGCTGTTTACTCTCCTTAGGTCCTGATTATTTTTCTTTGTATCAGCTATTTTAAGTGAAGGCATAGTAGTTAAAGTAACCACCATCTTGTGTTTAAGTGTCAAGAACTTTGTAGAGCTTACTTTTTCCATCTTTGACATTTGGCTCTTTTCCTCATTTTAGGATGAGAGATAATATAACTGGTTTTCCAAAGTTATATATATTACTAGTAAATGGTAGATTTTCGAAAGACTTTTAAGAAAATATTTTTCTTTCCAAAGGAATGTATATATGAAGCGTTGTCTCTATACCTTGTAAATACTCTGTATATAGTTTGCAAATTTCAAATTTACTAGCCTGCTTTCAAAGCATCTCGGCAAAGAAAAGTTAATTTACCACTCTATTGAGGTCTGATTTACACTTTAAAGGCAGCTGCTATCAGAAGAATGGCTATTGTTTCATGTATGAAATAGCCAGAAATTAGGCTACTCAGAGACATGGAAAACTGAGAGGAGTAGAATACAACCTGTATCCTAATTCAGTGACAGAAGAATAACCCTTAAATCCTGAATTACTTGGCTGCTCTGAGTGAAGGTGGTTAGAAGTTCCTCGGGTTGGGGAAGAAGATGGTGGAAGAATTGTCCCAGGTGACATCACGTACCATCACAACTGCTGCTTGAATTACTGAGCAATTGTTCAACTCACCCTTTCAAAGCAGACGCTAACGCTCCCTCAATGAAAGAAACCATTTGCCTGCTTAATGATGATCTGATGATAAATTGTTACATTGTTCCCCATGATATTGTTGCAATTACAGCTCGGACTCAGAATAAAATATACAGTATTTCCTGTGAGAGACAATGTCTCTTGTTCCTTTAGGTATACTATTTTGTTTTAATAGTTGCTGGTTGTGGTTTTTCCTCTGATAATCTCAATCCCTATGACATTTGGGAGGAGTGATGAGGCTTCTTTGGTTCAGTCAAACTGGATTTACCTTAAATTTTACTAGAGAATATAATATATTTGGCCCATGTCTGTACTCCTGTTGTGTAGTTTTGAAATGGGTTTGTGTCTACGCTTTCTGGTGGAGTGTAGCAGAGGCAGATGTTTGCATAAACTATTAGTAACATCTCTCCTTCCGCCCTGACCCTCTCTATCCCAAACTCTGTCCTCACTTACAGTAGAATGCCAAAGCAGTGCAGTCATACATACTGCCCAGAGGTTTTGTTGAAGCTTTTTTGCATTATAAAATTACTGTCCATTCTCATATGAAGAGAACAGAATTATCCTCTTAATATATCTTTTATTATAAGGTCAGTAATTATAGTAATTCATATTTCCTTGGAATGCTTATGTTATGTTTTATGACAACAGTTATCCGAAGGGAAAAAGAGGGTGCATATCTATCCTGGTTTTCCTTCCAATTAGTGGATTTATTCTACAACAAATATGCCTCCAAAAACTTGCCTCATTATCACAACCATTCTACTTTTCTGCCTCTTTAATAACAACTGAACTCTGAAAAAAGAAATGATTTCAGGATCCCTTTGGACTTTTCTCGACATTGAATCTTGATATTTGAAAATAAATTTTCTTTTTTAAAATACGTATCTTGGATTTTAGCAGTTAACCTTGAAACAGCTGTCCACTCTATTCATTTCAGCATCTCAAATCCTTCAGAGCTATGTTTTCTTAATTACCTTTTATTTTTACAAAATGCAAAGCTAATACAGTTTCTCTTCATTTTTAGAAAAATTAACTAAAATCCTGACATTGCTTTATCACGTTGGCTTATTGTGTGTTCTCTCCCATTGTAATTTGGGCTCTCTTTATTATATTAAGGGTCAGGCTTTAAAATCCATTTTCCCAGTTTTCCTGTTTTTTTTTTTTTTTTTGATGAATAGACTTTAAGCTATTCCTTTCCCACATTAGCTTACAGTTATTAGTTATTGGGGTAAAGAAGTTCCCAGTTGCCACTTGCAAATATGTTTCTACTTGCCATTTTTAAATTACTGTTACCTTTGGATGTGGAAGAATATCTCCTTTGTCAAAATGGCAATGGGAGGCACGAGTGACAATCGCTTTTCCTTAAGATTTGGGACTGCACAAAGCTGTCAGTTTTTAAAATGACACTGTGGCACAGCCTTTCTTTAAGGTGGTGCCTTTCATTTTTGACTCCTGCTGTTCCTGACAGTTGAAATGGCAGCAGGAGGTAGAATCTAAAGTAAGTTCTCTTGGCATTTGCCCTTAGGTAGAAATTAATAATAGAAGAAGCAGGCCTGTGCTTAAAAACAGTTAGTGTCAGATGTCACGCAATGGAATGTGACCAATCCCCTAATGAGATGACCCAAACTGTCCATAATTTTCCCCAGGTAGACTTAATTCTCACACTTGCTTGCAATGTTAATCCGTGTTCTTTTACTTGGAGAACATTTGATATGTTCTGGGATATTATGTTCTACTTCAAGAACTATGCCAAAAATTGCAACTGCTTTTGTCACTAAACCCTAAATTGCTTGGCGCTTTGAATTTGATAAAGTTTGCGTCTTATTTTTTCTTTTTACTCTCTTTCTAATTTCTGATGAATTAATATTCACATTTTTCATATAATAGCCTTATGTGATACCAAATAGCTCTGCTGATTTTAACCTAACCATTAATTCTATGGCTTTATAGATTTATTAGAACTATATGGACTCTTCTGGCTCAGTAGTTTCTGTATGTGTTGCTAGATTTTATTGTATCACTTGTCTGCTGCCTTCTAGTTCTGCACCATCAGCTGGTTTGTATGTAATATTTGCAATTCCCTTCTTTGTGGATGGATGCTCTATTCCCAGGGCTTGGAATCTGGACATATAACAGAATTTAAATGATCTTCTACCAAACCCCACTTTGCTAGTTGAATTCCCACATTCAGTTCTGGGAATAAACTAGGACACTTAGCTATGTGGTTATGTATGAGATATATGTTCTGGCTTTTTGCTCAATAAATTTTCATATCAATTCCTCTGGTACCTAAAAAATGCCTTAGCATGTACTTTTAACACTTACACAGCCTCCTTTCCTTTGCTGAGCTGATGTATACTGATTTGTTTATCACTTCTCTAACCTCATTTTATAATCTCTTTAGTTCTCCAAAATGCCTTTTCCTCAAATTTGATTACTTCTTGTTTTTCTTATTTGTCTATTTTGGACCATTTTATTCAGGATATTTTCCTTACCAGATCAGTCTCCTAACTCTTGGGTAAGATTAATTGTCCTTTAATAATTACTACTTCCTTTGGTTTTGCATAGTTACTGATTGCATATATTTAATTTTGTCTACTTTGAGTAATCTTCCAAAATTTTTTATGTAAGCTGTTTACTTATTAAATATTGCTTTAGTGATAATTGATTATAGTCAGTAGTTTAGCTTTTCTACTGTGTATTCCTAATCTGTCATCCATATTACTACAAATTAAGTTGAATATTGCTCTGTTTTTACCATTGCATGTTAAGAAACAATATTTTCCCCATA
>NW_012149285.1:1244602-1246634 GCF_000956105.1 Propithecus coquereli | reverse complement strand
TGTGTGTGTGTGTATATTTGTGTACATGTGTGTGTGATCATTTCTTCAACTTTATCTTCTTGTGAGGTAAATCTAATGTAATCTTTTTAATATTTGTATAGATTAACATGAAATTAGTGCATAGACTTTATGATTTCTCAGGAAAAAGTTCATTTCTAATCACTGAATAACAATCATATCAAAAACTAAGAACTCTCATTAGGACACTGGAAGAGAGTGAGTTAATCTATACTGATTTCAGAGTTTTAGTATCTTCCATTCCAACCTCAGCTGTAGTTGGCACTCTTGTGTCATAAATGTGCTGCACAGTTTCTGAATGCTGCAGAGAAATCAGTCATTGCAAGAAGGCTGTATTTCCTGGCCACATCTGCCACTATCTGTCAGAGAAGCAGGCCTGACACTAAGCAAAACGTCAAAATAGGGCAAATGTAATGGAAAGGTCCTCCCATCCACTGTTAAACTTCCTTATTATTAAACTTGTAACCAGTAAAATGTGAGCAGATGTGATGTACATGCCTACTGGGTGGGAGGTTTAAGAGTGCTTGTGGTTTGCTACCCTTTCTCCCTCTGCCACAGTGAATAGCTACTCTGCCAACTGATGTCCAGGAATGAGGACGATGTAGAACTTTGAGCCGGCTAATTTGCAATGGACATGTAATATGAACAAGTAATAAACTATTCTTTAAAGCTGCTAGACTTGGGGGCTGTTGGTTGCTGCCTCACTGCTTAGATCAACCTGATTGATACAAGAGTATATAATAGTTTGGCAATGCACTAGTCGATAGTGCAGCATGTTTCAATACGTTTAGCTACTTATGACTATACGTTTTGCCATGAAGTTGAAGTTTAAAACTTATTGCAAAATTTAACCGTATAATAATATCAACATTTTAAAAAGAAATATAGATAATATACAAACTTACTTAACAACTACAAAATATAGAATCATTGAAACTTAAAATTCAAGGACCCACAAATGTATATAATCATGATTAAATGATTGAAAATAATTTTAATAAAAATTTTAAAATAAATTAAGGAAACCTTAGAGTTCTGTAATCTATTGTACTGCCCTATGTAGGCAGAAACATCCCTAAATAGTCTTCCCTCTCTGTGGATATTTGGTAACTATGTAACTCATTGTCTTTTTTAGTTAGCAAATTTGTTGAAAATTTTAATTGTTAGAACTTTCTTAAATTTGGAGGAAATTATTTTCCTGAAGGGTAAGTTCTCTCCTAATAGGAAACTGTTTTCTGAGTCAGCTAATTCTACTGCTGGGCAACTCTCATTATTAAGTAGGATTTTTTAATGTATATATTTAGCAAAATCTTTTCCCTGTTACTTAACTTTTACAAGTTCAACTCTCAAGAAAAGTTTATATTAAATCCATTCCAGTGTTCATGACAATTCTTAAAATATTTGAAGGCAGCTGTCAGGTCCCCCTGACTCTCTTAGCCCTAAATATTCTGTTTCTTCACCCATTCATTACAGGAAACCCTTATCCCACCTTTTGAAAAAATTGATTGCTCTCCTCTGGATACCCTAATTTACAAATGCCTCTTTTAAGGTACAAAAGGAAGAACATATGACATGTCAGATGGGGTATGACAGTTTCAGAGTATATGAGGATTATTCTTCCTGGGTATTGTACTTCTATTACTACAGCCTGGGATTGCATTAGCTTTTTTAGATGTTGAATCAAGAATTAGATCATCTAAATCCCCTAGGGATTTTTCTTATAAGCTGTTATCAAACTGAAGTTTCCTTTTTCCTTTTCTTATGTAATAGGTTTCTGGAAAACAATACAGAACTTTATATTTATTTTTAATACCTTGTAAATTGTTATTTGACAGTAAACAATACTTAGTTTTAATCCCATAAAATTACAACTTGAACATTTAAGTTTTTGTGTGTGTGTGTTTAGAAATTAATATTATTGATAAGTGAGACATTTTTCCCTTAGTTTATTAGATTCTTTGGGATTACCTATTTCTATAATTTTTTAATTTTACAACATGATCCCTGACATGCT
>NW_012149285.1:1242292-1243804 GCF_000956105.1 Propithecus coquereli | reverse complement strand
GGCCTCTTAGATTTCTTTATTCTATTGGCTGCAGGCCTTGCCTGATGCTTTCGTATATCTCTGTTGAAATCTGCTGAAAGTGACAGGATGTGCCCATTAAAAACAATTTATTGCCAGTTTGCTTCAAGACATTGGACCAAACCATAATTAATGTAAGTGAAAGAGAATGGAGTTGGTAGGTACTGGTGACTAGAGGTGGAAAGATCGATAAAGAGGAGCAATGAGATATAATAGGAGAGACAGAGAAAGGACATTGAAATAAAGAAGAAAGTAGAAAAAGAACTGAGGGGAGAAATGAGAAACGAAGGGACATATAGACAAAATGTTAAAGTGATTGCCTTCCCCATCTATCCTCGTCTTACCCCATCTTAATCTTGCCATAGCCTCCTTTTCCTACTTTTAGTCTGAAACTTGTTGGCCTGGTCCTAACAGACAACTTCCCCAAGTTCCCTTACTTTTCTGTTTTCCTTTGACTTTAATTCTTGTAATAAACATTTATTGAGGGCCAGAGACTCTGCGTGGCTCTGAGAACAGCAGTGGCTTGCTGTGGTGCTCTGTCTTTCTGGGGTTACAATGACCCTCACCCAAGATGCTGCCGTCAGGATCCTAGTCCTTGAGGGGTTCACCTCAGGGTGATGCAGTTGTCTCAGGCAGTATGACTTATTTAAATTTATAGGCTCCTAAAATTAAACCCAATCTTTTAAAATTCTGTATGTGTTTGGGTGTTTAATTCTGTGAATGTATATAGTTTTTGTTTAGTTTGCAGTTATACAAATACATATCGTTGTATCTGCTGTAGGGCTTGTGATCGTTTTTATTCAGTCACTTGTTCTAGGTTTTGAAGGTTGGGTTATAGATAAACAAATGTTTCTTAAGTGCCTACTTGGTGTCAGTGCTTTCCTGGAAAAATAAGATTGGATAAATAAGACATGAACTAATGGTCCAGAAAAGAATTAAAATAGAAAAACCAAAACCCTGTATCTCAGATAACTGATTCAGAAAATCATTGGTTGAGGAGAGCTGGTGGATCTTAATTTAACTTTTTAAATGCTAAAAATGTTTCTTTTACATTATGTGTGACATTCGCAGATCTAGATAGCCTTAATTTTGCAGTCACGAAATTTCTTTGGTATGGCAAATGCAGACAGAAGACTAGTCTCATGGGATCAAGTAGAGTTAAAAAATATTTACGAATAACTTTTACAGTGCAAATAAACTGACAAACATTACTGTGCGTCTCACATAGCAATCGCACATGCGCCCAAAGTGCAATTGTAGATTTCCCCAGTTACCCCAACATCAGCACTAGCTTACTTTTAAGAGCAGAGCTGAGCTCTTTGGGAACACATTACTTCTTCTTAAGTGGTTTTTCTGCTATCTCAGGATATCCCGTGTGATATTCTGTTACTACTTTAGAGGCCTGGGTAACCGCACTCCATTCATTCATCATCATCAGAGTGAAAAGAAATCTACACATTGAGTTCTGTAATCTATTGTACTGCCCTATGTAGG
>NW_012149285.1:1240783-1241731 GCF_000956105.1 Propithecus coquereli | reverse complement strand
AATATATAATTAAATGATTATTTGGCTAAGTATATTTGCTAAAAGATTACTAGGAGAGCCACGAGGGCTGGAGTGAAGATTGGATCCAGCCAGGGTAGTTAGGTGAGTGGAAGAAAGTAGAAAAGATATTTTTGTCAAGTCTGAAATCTGGGATTGAATGTGAGGTTTTGAGGGGAAAAAACTCTGACTATAACAGTTGCAAATTGAAGTGCAGCAGGAGAGTAGGTTGTTATATAAAGAGCCTTGAGGTCATGAAGATGAATAGAGGCAAGAAGCAGCAGAGATGGGGAGGGAGTGAACATTTGTTGGTCACATATTGCAAATGTTAATAGGTAGCATTTATTGTTAGTTTATCTTTTGCCGAATATTGTGCTAAGAAGTTTTCATAACTTAAATTACATAATCCTCAGACCAACCTTGTGAGTTGGTATTACGATTTTTATGTTAAAGGTGAGAAATCTGAGACACATGGAGAGTCAGTCAGTCACTAGGCTATCGCATGCAGGTAGCGTGTGGAAGAGCTGAGATTTAAAGTCAGACAGTTTAGCTTCCAAACCCCTAGACTGAAATACTTTGCTATCCAACATGACAAGGAAGTTACAAGCCTAAACATTTATACAACCCTGTGAAATAGGTATCATTATCCCTATTTTTAGATTGATACATTGAATGTCCACAAGTTGCAATTGTAGTAGTTATAGTTGCAACTTCTATAATACCTACCTGAAAACACAATACAACATTGATTCTGAGTTTAATTGCAATAAAAGGAAAATATTTAATCAATAATTCAACCAATAATTCTAGGCATCAATACTATGTATCAAACACTATTAGAGGTGCCAAGGATATATATTAACTTGGGGACTTTGTAACTAAGTATTTTACTATACATATTTCTACATTTACTATATGCATTTTATAATTGCTCAGCTACTGATATTTCCT
>NW_012149285.1:1237409-1239374 GCF_000956105.1 Propithecus coquereli | reverse complement strand
TGCGCCTGTTGGTATCATTTTCCTTATCAAGAGAGCTCACAGAATGTAGAAAGGGAAGAGAGTTAATATTTCTTGATCAGCTTCTAGATATCAAGTACTGTGCTTGCTCTACGTATTATTTGATACTCATCATAACTCAATGAGCTAAATATTAGTCCCATTTTCTTACTAGAAAACTGTGGTCCAGAAAGGTTAGGTTACTGCCCTGAGTTCAAACATCTGATAAGAATTGGAGTTGAATTTCTGTATAAGGTATATGAGACTTCAAAGTCCAAAACCTTTCCATTGTATTCAACTAATTCCGGTGAATGTCAGTCAGTACATACAGTTAGCCTCCCAGGCTCATTTAGGGTTACCAATATGGAAATGCTTCAGTAATGAACATAGTTGCTGTGTTCATCTTTTGACTCCATAAGTACTCAGGAAGTAACTGGGTCCCAGCCTCACAAAGAGGGACACATTTAATGCCCTAAGGTAGGAATGAAACCTGAACAGGGAGAGTAAGTGTGTGGAAGGCATTGCTTCCTATTCAGAAGCATTTAAAAGACGCTTTTAGGGCAAGGAAATACAGGCTTTTTCTTGACACCCAATAAATACTACCACATACTGTTCCAGTTGAGACTGAGCCTGGAAACACTGTTTAATACCTGTTCTCATAGAGACCTTTCTTACCATTTGAAATGTGAACTTAAAGCAAAGTCTCTGTATAATAAATCCTAAAATAGACATCTTTTTAATACTAAATTTTGTTTTTGGTTAGGGAGGAAATAAACACGAAGATATATCAAGGTTATATTTGTCCTAATAATCAAGTTTTCCTTCAGGTTCCTGAAGCTTGAAGGTCCAAGTTTCTCAAATCTCAGCTCTGCTATTAATATTTATTACCTACTTATTACACTGCAACTGTAGATAATTCACTAAACTTTTTGGCTCTACTTTCCTAATCTATAGTTTAATGATTGTATTAATATATACCTTATGAGGTAGAGTGGCTATAGATAATGTATATAATCTTCCCAATCTACCTTCCTAACCAACTTCTATCGCTTTTCTGTAGAATCCTTAATTTTAGTAAACCTTTTTTTCTCATCACTCTTGGATCAGTCCTCTGAGATTTGCTTCCCTTAATGCATCCTTTTCTCTTCAATCCTGCCCACCCTGAAGCCCTAAGTCAAGTTTAACACCCTCTCAAAGTCTTCTCAGTCCCTGATATCTGCTTTGTAGCTCATATTCTCTTCTGAGTTTAGATTTCCCTCTTCCTCTCCTGTTTGTAATTATAAACTCTTGTTGGCATCTATTGTAATGCTGCTTTGTGCTTTTACACATTCTTTTCCTTTTCTTTCCAATAAGATTTGAAATGCCCAGAGGTTGGGACTATTGCATTTCTTTGCATTTCTCATGGCACCAAGCAGAGTGCTATATACCTGAATGATTTCAAAGAGCAGTCACATTAATGTGCACTAAAATTTATAAGCCTTTTGTGAGTTTTTAGTATAGAACTCTGCACAGCGTGAGTGTCTAATAGGTATTATGGTAATTATTTATTACTTCCATTCTATTTGTAGCATGTTCAAAGGATCCAACCTTTGTAGTAGCTTTGTTCAGTTTCTTGGCCTGCATACAGTCCTGGGAAAATTGATAGTTTGTTATGGTCTGAATAGTATCCTCCTAGAATTCATGTGTTGAAGTCCTAACCCCCCATATCTCAGAATATGACTGTATTCAGAGATAGAGTATTTAGAAAGGTAATGAAGGTTAAGTGAAGTCATTAGGTTGCATCCTAATCCAGTATGACTGATGTCCTTATAAGAAGAGGAAATTAGAAGACAGATTCATACAGAGGAAAGACTGCAGGGGGAAGATGGCTTTTTACAAGCCAAGGAGAGAGGCCTTAGAAACCAGCCCTGCTGACACCTTGATCTTGGATTTTAAACCTTTAAAATTGTGAGAAAATAGGCCGAGCGC
>NW_012149285.1:1235438-1237359 GCF_000956105.1 Propithecus coquereli | reverse complement strand
CCTGCCCTCCTTTCACCAGCCCAAGGCAGGACTCTAATCTTCCTTGGCCTTTCTGATTGGGGGTCATATAATCTTCATTTCAGAAAGGCTCCTGCCCCATACCCTGGAGGAAGGAATGCTGCACAGAGAAGCCAAGGAGAATCTGAATAGACAGGCCTCTCTGCGTTTCCCCACTCAGACTATTAGCATGAGATCATGCCCTCTTTGTCTAATCACATTTCTACATGGTTGTCAATCATGTCTATCCAATGAAGTCTCCATAAAAGGTCCAAGAGTACAGGGTTAGGGGAGCTCCCAAATAGCTGACACATGAAGGTTTCTGGAGGCTAGCACACCTGGGGAGGACATGGGAGCTCATGTCCCTCCCCCTCACACCTTGCACTGTGCATCTCTTCATCCGTGTCCTTCGTAATATCCTTTATAATAAACTAATAAATGTAATTAAATGTTTCCCTGAGTTCTGTGAGCCACTCTAGCAAATTAATTAAGCCCAAAGAGGGGGTCTTGGGAACCTCAACTTGAAGCTGGTTGATCAGAAGTTCCTGAGGCTCAGACTGGCAACCGGTGGGAAGTGGGTGGCAGCAGTCTTGTGGGACTGAGCCCTCACCTTATGGGATCTGATGCTATCTCCAGGTAGACAGCGTCAGAATTGATTTGGATGGCACCAAGCTGGTATCTGCTGCAGAATTGCTTGCTTGTTTGTTGTGTAGGGAGAAAACTCAACACATTTTATCATAGACTTCTGTGTTGATTGTGGTGCTGTGATGTGAGAACAGAGGAAAGACATAGATTTTTCCACTATCACAGTTATAAATCAGGCCTTTTTTTTTTTTTTTGCAATCTAATTTGCCAGAACACCACTGCCCTCCTTCTCCTTTATGAGATCATTATAGGTTCTATCCTCACTCTTTCAGATGCTCTCTGCGCCTGTTGGTATCATTTTCCTTATCAAGAGAGCTCACAGAATGTAGAAAGGGAAGAGAGTTAATATTTCTTGATCAGCTTCTAGATATCAAGTACTGTGCTTGCTCTACGTATTATTTGATACTCATCATAACTCAATGAGCTAAATATTAGTCCCATTTTCTTACTAGAAAACTGTGGTCCAGAAAGGTTAGGTTACTGCCCTGAGTTCAAACATCTGATAAGAATTGGAGTTGAATTTCTGTATAAGGTATATGAGACTTCAAAGTCCAAAACCTTTCCATTGTATTCAACTAATTCCGGTGAATGTCAGTCAGTACATACAGTTAGCCTCCCAGGCTCATTTAGGGTTACCAATATGGAAATGCTTCAGTAATGAACATAGTTGCTGTGTTCATCTTTTGACTCCATAAGTACTCAGGAAGTAACTGGGTCCCAGCCTCACAAAGAGGGACACATTTAATGCCCTAAGGTAGGAATGAAACCTGAACAGGGAGAGTAAGTGTGTGGAAGGCATTGCTTCCTATTCAGAAGCATTTAAAAGACGCTTTTAGGGCAAGGAAATACAGGCTTTTTCTTGACACCCAATAAATACTACCACATACTGTTCCAGTTGAGACTGAGCCTGGAAACACTGTTTAATACCTGTTCTCATAGAGACCTTTCTTACCATTTGAAATGTGAACTTAAAGCAAAGTCTCTGTATAATAAATCCTAAAATAGACATCTTTTTAATACTAAATTTTGTTTTTGGTTAGGGAGGAAATAAACACGAAGATATATCAAGGTTATATTTGTCCTAATAATCAAGTTTTCCTTCAGGTTCCTGAAGCTTGAAGGTCCAAGTTTCTCAAATCTCAGCTCTGCTATTAATATTTATTACCTACTTATTACACTGCAACTGTAGATAATTCACTAAACTTTTTGGCTCTACTTTCCTAATCTATAGTTTAATGATTGTATTAATATATACCTTATGAGGTAGAGTGGCTATAGA
>NW_012149285.1:1223955-1234033 GCF_000956105.1 Propithecus coquereli | reverse complement strand
AAAAAAAAAAAAAAAAATTGTGAGAAAATAAATTTGTTGTTTAAGCCACCCAGTCTGTAGTACATTTGCATGGCAGGCCTAGCAAACTAGTCCATCATCTTGGATACAAGACCAAGTCTGACTGTATCCTTTTATTGCACAACCTGTTTTTGCTTGGATCTAGTCCTTTCATTTAGGTTGTGGGAGGCGCTAGTGAGTTCATTTGCTTAGCAGTTTGCTTGAGAGAGTGCAGATAGACAGGATACCATGGTGAGTGTGAATAGATTCATTGCTCTGCAGCCAGACTTTTTGAGTTTGAGCATTATTTTTGTCACCTATTAGTTTTATATCTTTAGGCAAGTTAATATATTTCTTTTGCTTCAGTTTATTCACCTGAGACATGTGGCCAATGATCACATCTTTCTCCTAAGAATGTGAGAATTAAATTAATTTAAACATACTAGTACTTAGAACAGTTCTTAGTACATAGTAACTAGTAAATTATAGCTATTATTTAAAAATTCTTACCTTTAATATATTATTTGAAGATGCTTATATTTAATAAAGGGAAGATTAACAGCCTAATTAAACAATTTTTAGTACTGGAATTTAGGGTCCCATTGCTTTTAAAATATATTCTTGTATACACTTATATTCTTAAACATCTTTATAATAAAGAGCTAAATTATTTCTCTGTTGTGTATTTTTTATGTATATATATATATATATATATACACACACACACACACTTACATACACAAATACATACATATACCTCTTTATTAACACAAGAAGAAGTGAATATTAGCACTTCCCTTGCAGAGGAAACACACACGTTCATATGCACTGTTAAGTTTCCTGGGGCTCCTAAGTCCCCTTTGTTTGGATACCTCAGTCACTGGATCTTGAACTAATGAGGCAAATTGACTGTGTAGTCCAGTGCTGATGAATGGTCTAAGAATGACTTCAACTGAGTATTTTCCTCTTTATTATGATGTTTTTCTTCTAAATTAGTGCTGTAAAACCAAAGACACACTTTCATCGCTGTTTCTGTGATTTGAGATTATTGCTGTTACTGCCTTTAGATTTTTGTCTCCCAGGGGGGCTGCAGAACCAACTGCCTTTGCACATTGTAAGCATCTAATCAGTTATAATATGCTAATAAGTGTTAATATGATGTGGTCTTGTGTTTAAAGCACAAACCTCATTGTAAATGTCGAAATAATTTGGATCTTAATATAGCCCCTGTAGTGATACATTAATACAGGCCATAGGAGCAGGTACTGTAGGTGGTTAATTCTTAATGGACAGGATCTTTTTACTATTTGATTTGGAGATCAAAACCCAGAGAGACAATGAATAGCCGGCATTTTAATTTCAGAGTGTGGTATTTGCTTTCTTCATAGCAAGGGAGAATTTATCTTGAGAATTCTCGTTTAAGTATTCAGCAGGACAGCACCAAGGACATGATAGGTTTTTTTTACTCATGATTGTTAAATAAATAAATAGATGTATTAATCATTGTGTTACAGTTGTATGATGTAGTCACAAAAGTGATCTTTGAGCTTAATAGTCCAGCACCACTGCTTTGCAGTTAAGAAAACTAAGATCACAGTGGTTGAGTGACTTTGGACCATGGCCAAGTCAGATCTAGAACCCAGTTCATTTGATTCCAAGTCTAACTTTAATTTTGGGAGGTTTTAAACTACATCATCTGTAATAATGATTTGAGGAAAGGAATGTAATTGTTATATTTCATTGCATTTTACATTGAAGATAATATTTTTTGAGAAAAATAGGGAAAATACATAATGGGACTAGTTATTTTTTGTATTTATTCAACAAGACAACCTCTATAGTTGGCACTGTATTTTTTTTTTTTTTGCCATTACACACACAGGCCACTACCCCTTATTTTTGTTGTTCTTTGTGAATCAATTCTCACAAGATAGTTGATCACTAACTTTAATGTATTTAAAGCTTAAAACAAAATACAACTTACCATAATGTCCTCCAGGTTCATCCATGTTGTTGCAAATGACAAAATTTCCTTCTTTTTAAAGGCCAAGTAGTATTCAATTGTGTGTACATACCATGTTATCTTTATCCATTCATCCACTGATGGACACTTGGGTTGGTTCCATATCTTGGCTATTGTGACTAGTGCTGCAATAAACATGGGAGTACAGGTATCCCTTGGACATAATGGATTTCAGTTCCTTTGGATGTATACCCAGAAATGGGATTGGTGGATTATATGATAGTCCTGTTTTTAGTCTTTGAGGATCCTCCATATTGTTTTCCGTAAGGGCTGTACTAATTTATATTCCCATCAACAATGTGCAAGAGTTTACAAGAGTTTCCTTTTTGTGATAGACACGTTAATTAGCTTGATTTAATCATTCCACATCATATACATATATCACAACATAACATTTTTACCTCATAAATGTATACAGGTATGATTTGTCAATTTAAAATAATATTACATTAAAAAACAAAACAAAAACCCTAAAATGCAACTTATCTGACAAACACTCCAGGTGTGACAAAATTCAACAAATCTGTATTTCATGTTGTCACCAGTCAACCAAGCAGTTCAATCTGTTTTTATTTTTTATCATTTGATTTTTAATAAACCTGACAAATTGAAAAGTCTATAGGAAAAGTATAATATTGAATAGGTGGATATAACTTTCAATTACATCACTGTGCTAGTCTTTTCCCATATGGGTTTAAAGCAGTGGGAACCTGCAGCCTTGGGGCCACATGTGGCCTTCTGGATCCTTGAATGCGGCCTTTTGACCGAATTCGAATTTTACAGAACAAATCCTTTTAATAAAGGGATTTGTTCTGTGAAGTTTAGATTTGGTTGAGGGGCCACACTTGGGCATCTGGAGGGCCACATGTGGCTTTGAGGCCACAGGTTGCCAACTGTCTCTGTGACCACAGCCATGATATCCTAGTCAAAGAAGCATATGTTCTATTTCCGTGCATCTCCATTTTATCTAGGTTGTGTAGCTAATTCCTGGGGGGTGGGATGGGGGGAAATGTCTTTTCAGGTGGCATTGTGGTTTAGAGGAAATATTATGAATTAGGCATGAGAAGTCCTGGCTTTTCCATGAACTGTGAGATGATCTTGGATTTTTGGCCTCCATCTAACCCTCTTGGCCTCAACATTCTAATATGTAAAATGGGGGTGTTGTGTTAAAGTAGATTTTCTCCCTATGGATGTCTTTATTGAGGTAATATACTAAGCTGCTAAAAGAGAATTGGCAAGAAAAAAAATGTGAGATTTCCTTTAGCTGTGAAATCATTCCTCTGCAGTGTAACTCCGATATCAAAAGAGGAATGAATGGCTGAGACGAAATATTATACATTAGTTAAAAAATATGGTACAGAGTTTCTTAAACCTATAATGATCCAACCAGAATACAAACTCAGTCTTTGCACCTCACAGTGGGTTTTAACATCTCTAGAATGCACTTCATATCTGTAGACTTTGAGGCACTTTGATGGAAGATTATTTCTGATATTTAGAAAACTGTCAGGCCGCCTCTTAGAGATTTGTAGCTGCTGTGATTGACAACTGGTTTCAGATACATATTTTCATTGCTTTGGTTAGGTGTGAGTATATATCAAAATGAATTGCTGAGTGCTATGAAATAAAAGGAAAGTGAGGTTTTTCTACTTGTGTGATCTCTTAAGATCTTAAAGGAATCATTTGTAAAGCAAATTGATTAAATAGCATTTATAACAGCCTAAGCGAGCTTTCTGTTTTATATACAAAAGAGACTTGGGAATTAACCAGAAGTCTTTTAAACTGAATGTGTGCTAGTTTGGGGTAAGCAAACTGCTATTGTATATTTTCTTTATTGCCGGTGTTTTAAGACCAGTTTATTCGAGCCAGCAGATGGCTTCTTTGTTAATAGTGCTCACATGAAATGAAGTCATGTGTGCTTCAGTCCAATCCTGTATTGGTTATTTATTTGCATGGAGCTTTATTTATACTATTATTATTTTCAGTAAGGAAAATTGAGGTACAGGGATATTAAGGATTTAGACAAAAAGGTAAAGACATGATTCTACTATCTTTATGCAGGTCTATCTATGTACTCTCTTTCAAGATTAACTCACAGTTTTGAACATATTAAAGGCTTATTTTCAAGGTAAATAATATATAAAGATTGGAGGACCAAAAAGCAAAAACGTTCTCTTTCTATTAGGGAATGCTTGGATTCCATTAAGGTAAGACTTTCTGTTGAAGTAAAGCAGTATATTCAACTAGCAGCCAAAGGCAAAACTTCTATTTCTCTTTTTGTTATTGATCTTCATGGAAACCTGTAACATTTGCAATATAATTCTTAACTTTTCACATCAGTTTTCTAATGTGTTAAAATGGGAGTGATTGTATAGTGAATTTTTTTTTTCTTCATGATTATGAATCCCTAAAACACTATTTTTCCAACTGGCAGGAAGAACTCCCTTGACGCCATTTGATCTGGTTTCTCCAGGTTGGCCAGTCACCCAGATCTCTGAGAAGCGTATTGTAGTGCTTCTATGGCAGCGCAAAGCAATTCTTTTGGGTGAATTAAGTTATGGTTGTAAAAAAGATAGATCAGTAGGGAAAAAAATTCCAAAGTGTCATGTTAATCAAATACATAATACAAAAAGCACTAGATCAGTGTTAGAAGCTTTATTGGGTTTGCAGTTGAGAGAGAATGAGAAGGAAAGAGAGCGCATTTCTCCTCTTTTCATTGTTATAAGACTGCAAACATATGCTATTTTTAGTCCTTTTAAAATCATTCAGTGCCTCAGTCTAGCAAGATTCATTGTAGAAGCATTGTTCCTCAACAGCTAAAGTGCAAAATATGTTGCTGGTGGCAAATGATATTATAGAGCACATTATGCATAAGTATGCAAACTGTTGAAGAATGTGTCTTGGTTCTTAATCTTGAGATCCATAGCAACTGTGAGTGCAGATGTGCAAGATCCAGAGTATATGTTAACCCCATTTGTTTTTAGTGTCAAGAAATTTGAGGTTGGATTTAGATTTCAGCAATAACACTGAGAAACAGACATCCCTTTATTAGTATGATTCTGCATGTTTTATTTAATTTTCTTATTGCAAAGCTCCTTCTGCCATCACAGTGAGTTTTGTTGGGCAAGGCTTGAAATCCTCCATCATAATTAAAGAACCCATAAACAGGTGCCCCCTCTCCCTATAGAACAAAAACAAACAAACAAATGAAACCCTACAACCCTCCTGCTGGTTCTGTCCCTCTGCAGGCTTCCCACTGCTTGGTTCTTGCTGTTCTGTCCCTAAGCAGACTGCAGGCAGGCTGACCATCTGCTGCGAGGTCACAGCTGCCTCTTCAAAATCATCCTCTTGTTCCTCTTCCATCCCATTTTTAAATGCCTGAATATTGCTATCTGTTGCTTTTACCACCTGCTGAAAAGCTGCCAAAACAGATCTCTATTTAGAATCCTTGTGTTTGAGTATTCCTTTGAGATGTATGTATCTCATCTCTTATTTTCTAGACATGTATCACACATGCGGAGTTCTTTCCTAAATTAGTAGCCTTTTCTGTGATACAACCCAGGCTCTCAAGTAAGTGTTGGAGATCTATCAATATGTGTGACATTAAGTCCTATACTGTAAATCTTAATTTTTTTGCCAGTGAATGTGAATATTTTTATAATTTGATTTTTTAATTTTATATTTTCAGTTATTGATAGGAAATTTGGACTCGATCTGTCTATGTTACATTGAGACCACAAAGAAGTCACAGAGGCAGCTAGAGAAGCAACAGGGCATGGGAGACCTTTATGAGTATTTAAAGAACATTGCTGGTCAGATCTCCTAAGATAACCTAGTGCTTGGATAAGTTAGTATGGCTCATTCATAAGAGCCCTCTCTTCTTTGGTCAAAATCTCTATGGGCCTCAGGTTCCTAGGGAACAGTTTTTACTAATGATGTTTGATAGCCCAAGCCCATAATTGTCTATTTTAAGATTTAGCATTTTCTTATATCATACCTCATAAAACTCAAGGACATAGTACTAAATTTTAATTTGATACAGCCATTTCTATAGGGATCTAAGATAAGCTAGTCCAGACATTACATTCCGAAGATATGTTATAGGAATAGAGCTTAGAGATTCTATAACAACAATGTCCAGTAGAAATATAACTTAAGACACTTACGTATCTCTGAATTTTCTAGCGGTCACACTAAAAAGAATAAAAAGGAACAGTTACAATTAATTTTAATGAAATATTTTGTTTAACCTAATGTATCTAAAATATTATTTCAACATATAGTAAATACAAATATTATTAATGTGATATATTACATTCTTTTCTTTGATAATCCAGTGTGTATTTTATACTTACAAAACCTCTCAATTAATACTAGTGACATTTTAAGTGCTCAGTAGCTATATGGATCTAGTGGTAACTGAATTGGACAGGGCAATACTGGAGGAATGACTGGCTATCATGTCCCTTATACAGTTCCTTGAAAATTATAAGTTATCTCCAGCATGTTTGACTAGTGCTGTACAGCATTTGGATGGTTGAATTCTATGTAGGTAGCAAAATTGTAATTCTCTCAGCAAACTGGAAAGCCCATCTGTCTTCTCACTCAGATAGATAGTCATTCCTTCAACACAGAAATCCACATACTTTTAAGCTGTAAGCTTTTCCCCTCCCATTTAGGGTGATGGAGATGATAATTACTTGAATTATCCCAATAATTATTTACTTTTGGAGGTGCTATTTGGGCAATTAATACCTCTGATATTATTTCGGCTGTCACAACTTTTAAGATCATGTATATCCTATGAGACTTGAAATAAACTTTTCAAAATTTAGGCTATTCCCTTCGAGAATTCATTATAGCTGAAATCGACTGAGTGTTATATTTAAATCAGTCAAGAATCACATTTTTCTTGCAAAGTTAATTTGTTGATTAACAGATTTACATGCAAAATATACGGTACAATGGTGAACAATAAGAAGCAAAAACAAATCATAACTTTCTGTGGAACGAAAAGTAGTAAGCTTAATGGTGAAATTCCCTATGAAAACCACACAACTTAACATCTTATTCTTGCCAAGTAGCACGACCTCTTTAAAAGCCCTTATCTTATTTCCAAAAGGAAATAGAAAATCAATGAAAACATCAACAAGTAAAGTAAGTCAGGTGCTTCAAAGAGGAAATAGAAAATCAATAAAACACCCAGCAAAGTAAGGTCTATGGTAACATTTGTAAAGGAAATTAATATGTGTTAGAAGGAGAAGGAGTGTGTGTGTATAATACACAGAATCACTTAATGCAAACTATTATAGGAAAGTTAATTCCTTAGAGAGTTCATGCTATGATGCTTTTCTTGGTTTGCTTTTAAAGCAAAGAAGGGTTGGAATTGACATTAATGGTTCATGCTATAATTAGTTATTAGACACATTAATTTAGGTTGTATTTATACTTAGGAAACGTTCTCATTCTATATTTTACATGGATTGAATTTTGATACAAAACTGGATGTAAGAGGGTAAAACCTAGAAATTTCATTCTCATCGATCTTTGTAGCACACTCATGCACTGCATAATGACGTTGCGGTCAGTAATGGACTGCATGTAAGAGAGTGACCCCACATGATTATAATGGGTCTGAAAAATTCCTGTTGCCTAATGACACCGTACTGTTGTAACATCACAGCACAATGCATTAGTCATGTGTTTATGGTGATGCTGGTGTGAACAAACCTGCCAGTTGTATGAAAGTATAGCACATACGATTATGTACAGTACATCATACTTGATAATGATAATAAACAGCTATATTACTGGCTTATGTATTTACTGTACTACACTTTTCATCATTATTTTAGAGTGTACTCCTTCTCCTGATAAAACAAAGTTAACTGTAAAACAGCCTCAGGCAGGCTCTTCAGGAGTTATTCCACAAGAAGGCACTGTTATCATAGGAGATGACAGCTCTATGCATGTTAATTGCCCCTGAAGACCTTCTGGTGGGACAAGATGTGGAGGTGGAAGTCAGTGATATTGATGATCCTGACCCTGTGTAGGCCCAGGCTGTGCTTATGTCTCAGTTTTTAACAAAAAATGTAAATGGTAAAAAAAGATTTTTGAATAGAAAAAAGCTTCTAGAATAAGGATATAAAGAAAGAATTTTTGCACAGTCGTACAACATGTTTGTGTTTTAAGCTAAGTTATTACAAAAGAGTGAAAATGTTGAAAAAATTAAAAAGCTTATAGACTAAAAAAGTTACAGTAAACTAAGCTTAATTTATAATTGAAGAAAAATTTTTTAAATATAAATTTAGTGTAGCCTAAGGGTAAGTGTTTATAAAGCCTACAGTAGTGTACAGTAATGTCCTAGGCCTTCACATTCACTCGCTACTCACTGACTGACTCACCTGGAGCAATTTCCAGTCCTGCAAGCTCCATTCATGGTAATTGTTTTATGTAAGTGTGCCATTTTTTAATCTTTTATACCATAGTTTTACTGTATCTTCTATGTTTAGATGTGTTTAGATAGACAAATACCATTGTGTTACAACTACCTACAGTATTCAATACAGTCACATGCCGTGCAGGTTTGTAGCCTAGGAGCGATAGCCCGTGTCAAATACCCTAGGTGTGTAGTAGGCTATACCATCAAGGTTTGTGTAAGTGCACTCTATGATGTTCACACAGCAACTAAATCTCCTGAAGTTGCATTTCTCAGAACATATCCCTAAGTGTGCATGACTGTACTTAAAATCATTCTGACCAAGTGTTACATTTGGATTTTTCTTCTGTGTTGTCACAGTATAAATCATACCATATTTTATCCACATATTTAAAAGACGTTAAGACTTCATATATTTATAGAACAAGGCTTAACATATGAGTAAGAATCTAATTCCTTTTAAAAAGCTTTTAATCTATATAATTTATAATGACTTTTAAATTACCTCTAGATATTTTAAAATGGTAAAACCTTTACAATTATGAAATTGCATTCTGAGTTAAATGTAGATAGTACTTTAGTTACTTTGATCCTGCAGGATGGGCAATAAAATAAATGTATCCTAAAAAGATTTTTTTAATTCCCATTTTAATCAAGAAAGTGTGAGATATTAAGAAGATTATGACCATTAAGATAAATTTTAAAGTTGCATTTACTTTACTTTTTTAAATAAATTTTTCATTTTAGAAGAGTTTTATATTTATGGAGAAATTATGAAGTTAGAACAGAGTTCCCATAGACCCCGTACCCAGTTTTCCCTATTAATAGCTTAGATTACTATGGAACTTTTGTTACAATTAGTGGCCCAGAATTGATGCATTGTAATTTTAAAAGCCTGTGCTTTATTCGGATTTCCTGACATTTTGCCCAATACCCCTTTTCTGTGTCAGGATCCCACGCAGGATAGGACACCACGTTGTATTAACCCTGATGTCTCCTTAGATTCCTCAGACTTTTCTCATTTTTGATTACCTTTGACATTTTTGAAGATTAGTGGTCAGATATTTTGTGGATTGTCCCTTAGTTGGGATTGTCTGATGTTTTTCTCATGATTAGAATGAGATTATGTGTTCTTGGGAGGAAAACCAGGGGTCATGTGCCATTTTCACCATATTACATCAAGGGTACTTACTATCAACATAAGTAATCACTGTTGATGTTGATTTTGATTACCTGACTGAGAGTAGTGGGTGGCAGTTTTCTCTAATGCAAAGTTTCTCTGTCTCCCTCCTTTCCAAACTATAGTCTTTAAACAAAAGAGTCACCATGTGCAGTCTACACTTAAGAAACAGGGAATTATGTTCCACCTTCTTGAAGGTGGAGTGTCTACTTAAAATGTTTGGAATTTTCTGCGTGGGAGATTGATCCTTTCTTTCCTACTTATTTGTTTCATCATTTTTAACAGTATGAACATGGATATTTATTTTATACTTTGGGATATAATCCTGTACTACTTTACTGATTTTGTTGCTCAAATTATTGTGTGTGTGCGTGTGTGTTTTAATTTTTTGAGCTCTTCCTCAGTTTCTGGCACTATAAGATGCTTCAGGCTTCTCTTA
>NW_012149285.1:1222179-1223845 GCF_000956105.1 Propithecus coquereli | reverse complement strand
CATCTAATTTTGTTTTAAATGGTGACTTTTTATGTTTTCACCAGACAGACCTATTAGAAATAATGGTCATCTAACATACAAAAAATAAGGACAGACTTTTTCAATCCCTGTTTTCCTGTGATTTAAGGCTGTACGTTAGTCACAGAAAGACTATATTTTTACTACCTTATATTTGTGGACTACACGTTTTAATAGACTGATCATCATGTACCATTTACAATCCCTTCTTTTCTACGTACCATCCTTGTTTGATGGGTGAAGTCAGTATTCGTCTAATTTTGTTTTAAATGGTGACTTTTTATGTTTTCACCAGACAGACCTATTAGAAATAATGGTCATCTAACATACAAAAAATAAGGACAGAAGTTTGCACCAGTTTTTAAAAAGCATAAAAGAAGGGAAATTAGCCTAACTTGTGAGGTGGAGTTCAAGGACGAACAAAGTGTTTAAACTAATATGCCAATCATACAGTCCGTATTTTTTGACTTTTTGATTATCTTGGGTCTTTCCACAAAAAAAGATTTTATTCTCTAACTCATGGTGACATGTGTGATTTTGATTGCTATCATGTAGTTGTACTGCTTTACCAAAGGTAAATAGTTATGTCTCATTTTTCAAACCATGCTTAAACTAGTCTATGGAGCTTCGTTCCTTACAACTCTTTGTAGTTATTCAACTTGGTATACCATGTACGTGTAAACTTTGCTAACAAAAAAATTAAAATCTCAGTGGCTTACTTCAACAAGCACTCATTTCTGCTCGGCTCGCCTCTATATGCTCTCAATTAGCCAAAGTCCATGAGTCAGACAGGGCCGTATATTCCTGTGGGAGGCACAGAGAAGTTACCTGAAAATGAGTAGGGATGTAGAAACAGATCACAGGAGTGCATGAGGAATTGTAAACAATGGTCCAACCTCTCGAACTCTGCCTAAATACTTATGTATTAGGATTACATTCAGCTGTACATTTCAGAAAAACCTTTAAAAAAAAAAGTTTAAAACAAAGTAGGAGTTTATTTCTCTCTTGTACATAAAAGTCCGAGTACATGATCTGTTATCAGTATAGAACAACAAACACACTGTTGAGGACTGAAGCTCTGTCTTGTTTCTCAGCTTTCTGTGACAGCATGGTTGATGGTTCTAGGCGGTAGTATGAAGGAAGAGATGGAGAAGGATATGCATCAGTTATTGCTTCATAAGAGTCAAGAAAACTGCTAAATAACAATTTTATTTATGTGTTATTGACCAAAACATAGTCATATGACCATATATGAACGTAAGGGAGTCTGGTAAATATAACTTCATTCTTTGTGTCTCTGTGCCCAGCTAAAATTTTCATTAATGTAGAAGATGTGGAAAGTGTCAGGAAGCAAAACATGCTAATAGGACCTGGAGCAAAGTTCTTTGAATTAATCAAATAAGGTCTGAAGAATGAAGGAACCTAAGGTAATCAAAAGAGCAAATGAAAGGCAGGAACAGGTAAAAGAAATCCAGAAAACCATTGTTCAATACAGTGCAAACTAATGAGATAACAACAGACTTTGAGCAAAGAAGAGATAAGGTTGGAAGATAAAAATGACTTTGCATTTTTTAAGAAAATAGATGCAGATTGGGTTCTTAAAGAGTTAAAGTTCAGTATTTTTCTGGTAAAGTAGTGATCCATCTCA
>NW_012149285.1:1219075-1221019 GCF_000956105.1 Propithecus coquereli | reverse complement strand
GTGTTTCAACAGTTTTCTTTTTTGCTTTTTCGACAATGGCCTTTGAAAGAATGAGTTCCTCCTCCACCCCTTTTTTCTTTGAAAAGCTGTGATCAGGAAGAGGAACATTTCCCTGCTCCTTTGCTTGTGTGGCTGATAACAGCATTTCTAGGGTATATAGCATGTAGGGTTCTTCAAATTTCTTTCCCAAATAGCCATGCTTGCCAAATAGATTTGACTTTGCAAAAACATTGCATTGTTGGAAAAATGCCCAATATAAATCTTTCCCAAACTTTCCACTGGGGAGGCAAATATGTGTAATCGTGCTCGGGGCCATTTGCTGTTCAAAGGATTTCAGGTCCTCCATCCAGCCTTACAGATACTAAGCCTCTGCTATAGTTTTAGCAGCATGCTTTGCTTTTTTGACAGCAGGAATAGCTCTTTGGCCCACTTTCTCTTCTAAACTTTAGCTAAACTTCAAACTCTTGCTTTTTTTCCCTCTTTTGCTAAAGCCAGTGATCACATGCTGAGTAAATAATCTATAGACCATGATCTGCTGTCCTGTCAGGCTTGTTATCCAAACTCTAAACCTGCATTGTGGGAAACCTGCCTGCTAAGTATTCCCAGGTAGGTTTCCTAACTACCTCCCCCACTGGTTACCATCATCATTGCTTACATACTTACAGAACTCCCTCGTAGCATACTGACTATATTTGGAAGAACTAATTGGTGGTTCTGGTGTCTTTGTTAGGAAAAAGTGACACTTTTTGAAGTTAATAAAAATCTCTTCAGCTACAGCCTTTTATCAGATGTAACAAAACATTGTTTGAACAAATATGTTCTCAGTAGCAGTGACAGTTCATTTCTGCTTTTCCTAGCCATCAACATCTTGGGAAAGAAAATGGTAGGAGAAGTTCCTTAAAGGCATAAAATTAGTTTTTGAATAACGGCAGTTCCTGATAGAAAATTGCTTTTCAAATCAATAACTGCATTAAATTAGGTTCCAATTGTTTTGTATCGGCATTTTTATAATATGTATTTAAGTAATATATTTTTCATTTATTCTTAAGCAACTTTTATATATATTTCAATTCTGTATAAACATTTTTTCTTATTGACTCTTTTGGAGGAAAGAAGCATATTTATTAAATACCACAATTAAGAAAATGACTCTGATTATCCAGGTGTGATATCAATAAACCTAGAAGGGGTTCCCTTTAGCCTTTACTAATAGAATTTTCTTGAGAGACAGTGTGAGAGAGAAAGGGAGATATGAAGAAAGAGATCCTACTCTTTGGAGATAGAAAGTTTATCTCAACAGAATAGAACTTGATTTATTTATCAGTGACAAATTAGTTTTTCAATATCTGAAGTCTAGTACAAGATGTAATTTCAAAAATTTGTTTATTGCTCATTTGTAAATGCTAAAACACATGTATTCTTTTTCAGTGGAAATAAAAATCAAAAGGGGATCAATAGAATTCATTACAGATCATGCAGCAACAAGAAGTGGCTAGGGGGGCACTCATTTCTTCCCTCCTCCACGATGTCTGTCATCTGGTCTTAAGTCACCCTCATAAACACAGTGCCTAATTAAAATACATTGATAACCGTAAGTCTTTTTAAAAAAGGAATCTGAATGCTGCCACTGATTATATTACAGTGCTCTTTTATCAACTATGATTTTGATAATATGGGAAAAGAGAAATGTCTAGTTTATTTATGTAAATCTGTCATACTACTTTTCAGTTTTATTTTTCCTTCTTTTTAAAATTTAGATTTTATTTTTAAACAAGAGTAGAAAATATTAAGTGATCTAGTTGTTTTGTTTTTAGCCTTATGAACTACTAAATTCAGTTCATTTTTTTGCATAATCAAAATTGATACATGAAAATATTAAATGTAAGCATGTAGGTGACCATCTGAATGTGAAATTCATGTGCCAATAGTGTGTACATTAACTTA
>NW_012149285.1:1215493-1217900 GCF_000956105.1 Propithecus coquereli | reverse complement strand
TTCTGGAGGCTGGGAAATCCCAGATCAAGGGGCCAGCATCTTGTGAGGCCTTCTTTCTGCAACGTGGTATGCCTGGAGGCATCACATGGGCAACAGAGATAGTGCACTTGAGAGAGTAAGAGAAGGGGGCTGAACTCATCCTTTTATAGGGAAAACAGCATTAGTCCCTTCGGTGAGGGCAAAGCCCTCATGACCTAATCACCTCTTAAAGGTCTCACTGTTGCATTGTGGATTAAATTTCCAACACATGAACTTCGGGGACCCATTGAAACCATAGAAGAAAATAAATAAAAACAATATACAGAAGCATCTCATTTTGTTGATCCTCAGAAACTATATTAGTCACAGTAAATTCCATATCCCGCTTAAATAAGCAACCCCAAGTTTCAGTGGCCTGCCAAGTGAGGATGTATTTCTCACAAGTATTCCAGTCCAGTGATTCAGGTGACAGTGGAGTTACGTTAGAGGTGCTCTGCTTCATGCATTAAGGGAACCAGGCACCTTTAGCTTGTGGCTTTTATGCCCCAGACCATCCTCAGATGGAGGAATAGGGAGCAAAGCTGGAAGATCTGGAAGTGGCCTCCATCACTTCTGCCCACATCCCTTGGATGGGAGACTCATTAGTTGCATGGCTCTATGTAACGGTAAGTTAATCTAGCTGTTTGCATAGAGGAAAAGGAAACAAGGCTTGGGGAATAAATAGCATTGTCTCTGCCATAGCCACCAAAACAGGTTTTCCGTAGAGCTGATGTTCATATGTATATGCACTTCCTATTCGGTGTATACCACGTGCAAGATCACCACATACTCAAGGAGAAACACAAGGGAAAGTATATATAAACCTCAGAATAAAGTGGTAGAAACTATAATTCTAAAACTCTACGAGACTGCTGAGACACCAGTAATGGGACTAGAGCTGAGCTTAGGTCTCAAGACTAAAACTGTGAATTTGAGTATAAGGAAAAGTCTCAAGGACAGCAAATAAGTGAAGGATATATTGCAGATAAAATCGTGTTTGGTTGTAGAGATTTTACAGACATATATTCATGTCAATTGCCGGAACTCTAAGAGTTAGAAACTAGTCTGCTGTAATAGATCAAATGAAAATGGTTTAACAATGAGCATAATGATTAATAGGTCCATGCACTGGTACGCACACATACACATGCCCAGGCAGACCCCATACTTTACTTCTTTCTCATGCTTTCAAACTCAACTCTCACATGAAAAATTCTTTCTTATATCTTTTTTTCCCCCTTGACTGCAGTATTTATGATATATGATATACTGGCACCTTTTAATATAAAAGCTATCAGGAACATTTTTGAGAATTATGGATGTAAGCAATGAAACTGAATGTCCCTTTTTTTTTTTAAGGTTACAGTTGGTGAGCTACTTCAAATAGTCTTTTTTGCTTATATAAAACAAATGGAAACATTAGTACCAAATATATACAATCAAATGATACAGGTTATTAATCCAAATTTTTTAATGTTCAATGAATGATCTACTGTTTCCTCAAAAGTATTAATATTTTATAGTTGTATAGCTGGAAGTCAAAATTTATCATTAAATTTCTCAATCTAAAGCACAAGATACAGACTCATTTGTTTTACATATAGATGTGTATTGAAACCATTTCCTGGTGACTAGATATTGTCACTGGGACACTGGGAGCTTAACAATAAACTAAGCATTATATAGCTTTTAATAAACTGTGATTCTGTCTCATAATGTTTTGATGCCATAGGTTATCAGAAAATAGTATTAATGTTCTTTCCCAAAATAACATTCATAAAGCTCTCCCAAATTGCTTTTTAACTCAGACCTTTTATTTGATGCATTAAGATAATGCTTATTGGAGGGTTTTTTTTTTTGACAAAATTGAGACATTCACAGTTGGTTTTTAAACAAAGTAAGCTCATTTATTTAAAACTCACCACAAGCTATAATTTGTCAAAGAAAAGAAAAAAATTGGGCAGCTGGGTTGGCAACACAGGTACCTCAAAAAATCTGAATTATCTAGGTCGCAAAATTTCTCAGAATCCTATTTTCTCTGCATCTGTTTTAAATCATTCTTTTCTATCCCTGAATCATTTCTCAAGTGCCATCTGCGCTGTCTCCAACACTGCTTTCCTGATCTTCCTTTTCCTGGTCTATTTTTTTTTCTATAGCACTCATCACCTTTTAATAGATAGTGCAATTTGCTTATTTGTCATGTGTATTGTTTATTGTCAGTTCCCCATTATAATTTACAAACTCCACAAGGGTAGGTGTTTTTGTCTGTCCTGTTTTCTGATATATTCCAACCACTGGAACAGTGCATGTTATATAGTAGTAATTCTATATACATACATATGTATGTGTATGTATATACATATGTATGTATATATCTATATCTATCTAT
>NW_012149285.1:1205323-1214279 GCF_000956105.1 Propithecus coquereli | reverse complement strand
TGCATAACTATGTTTCAGTCAACAATGAACTGCGTATATTATGGTAGTCCCATAAAATTATAATACCATATTTTACTGTATCTTTCCTATGTTTAGAATATATTTAGATACACAGATACTTAGATGTTAGTATTGCCTACAGTAGTGTTAGAATTGCCTACAGTATTCAGTAAAGTCACATGTTGTACAGGTTTGTAGGCTAGGAGCTAATGTAAGATACACCTTATAGTGTAGGTATTTACTAGGCAACACCATCTAGGCTTGTGTTAGTACACCATGATGTTTGTACAATGGCAAAGTCAACTAACGACACATTTCTTGGAATGTATCCCTGTCATTAAGCAACACATAACTGTAGTTTCTTTTTAGAGGCAGAGTCGTAGCTCCTATCAAGCTTTCAAACTGGTCTTGTAACTTCACAGTTTAGGAACCTCAGTTCTAGATAAAGGTATTCTCACTAGAAAGATTATGAATCAGGAATTCTCAAAGTTAATTAGCATCCAATGGGTTTTTGGCTTTTCTTTCATACCAGAAAAGGCCATATTCTGTTGGTTTATTTTTTGAGAATTGTTACTCTCAAAAAAAAAAAAATAGATGAATTTGATTAGGTTATAGGAAAAAAAAATCTCTTCTTATAAAGGTACCTTCCTCGTCGCTTAAAATTCAATAAAAGTACCCGTTGAATATCTTTCATGACCAGGCCATCTCTCTGAACCTAAGAGACTTATAGATTTATAAGGAACATCGATTTATGAAGTCATGGCTGCTGAGTATAATTCTAGTTGATTTCATAAGGTTATTTTATTTAGGACTTGCAAAAACCTTGAAGACAAGGTATTATTATCCTCATATGAAGAAATAGAAGCTTAAAGAGTTTCAGAGACATAAGCACAAATCTACCAGCGTGGTAGAACACAAAGTTGTAATTGGAACTCATGTCTTCTGAGTGTGAGTCTACTGTGTTTTCTGAATGCCTGTACAATGAATAGATTTCTAAGGAGGTGAATCCTTTCATTGTGGCTGTCATAGTTATCTTACATTCCATGTTTAGGTTGTAATTAGTACCCTTGGATCAGGTGTCACTCTCTTTCATACATCATCTTCAGGTGATCTGTTAATTTATTGTCCAAAAAGATACAATTTGGATGTAAAAAGGTGCTCTACTAATAATTACTATGGTCCTAGGCAAGCCAGGATAGATAGTTACCCCAAATGACACTAAAGAATCTTGTTGGTTCTCTTTAGGACATCTTAGAGCTACAAGAACAGCACATTTCTATTTGCATGGTCTGGTTTTATCATATGGCCAATTCATTTAGTATTGTATTCAAATGTGAACTGATTTGTATAGTTCTATAATTTTCTATTGGTGATATATATCCTGTTTCACTATAGATTTCTTAGTTAAAAGAAGTTCAGAAACAATGAAAGAATTGAGCTAGATATAAATGTCTGATTTTCTGATATATAATCACCATATCCAGGAATTATTCTAACTTTCAGAATAGACATTTTAAGAATTTATTGAACAAGAATAGTTAGAAATTACATATAATTTTCTCATTAATTATAAAGGCAATATAAACCACTATGATACTGGAAATAATTCTTTATGTGGAGTACAAAGATATAGGCTTAAATCTTTACTATGTGGTTTAATAACTTTGAAACTTTGAACAAACTAATTTATTTCTTTAAACCTGAGCTTTTTCATTTGTAAAAGGATATAATAGTTTCTATTATAACGATGCTGTAAATATTATGCTAAATAAGATACTATATGGCTGTTTTGGAAACTGTTTATATAGGTATGTATATGTACACATACACAAATTTTTTAATGTGTCTACATTCCCATATATAAGTTTGAATTACTTTGCTTTATAGTAAAATTTTAACCAACACATTTTATAATTTAAAATAAATATACATAAACAAAACCTCCTATATCTTTAAAATAATAATTTAAAAAAACCTGCCAAGGTTAGTAAATTCTAATTTACCTCATGGAGCTATATTCTAAAAATGTCCTGAAGATGGCACAATAGGTACATTTTGGTACGAATATCACTAAAGAAGAGGTTATAAGAAAAATATATTTGAGGTTAAAACAGTAAATTTAACACAAGCCTTTTCTAAGTTTGTGGAAAAGAAATTTTCTGAGCTTTTTAACTAATGCCCATTGTCTTAATGTTGCAGAAGTCATTTGTTTCATTGCATCTGAAGGGCTACTACAAACAGGTAGCTAGTCAGAAAACTGGTACAGTCAGATGTTACTGACAAAAGTCAGGTTAGTTCCTGTTGTGAAGTTTTATCAATAAATCTACCCTTGTAATTGTAAAACAGCTGATAAGTTCATCTGTTATCTTCTGCATAATATGCAATCTGCATCTAAATGCCAGTTTTTATTAGACACATTATGGGGATAAGGGCTGGCAGAAAGAAGAGATATGTTGAAAAATATTTGTTTTATTAAAATATAAAACACAGTAGGGCCTATTCTTAGAAAAAATATTGACAGGTTTCATTCTTTCTGTGGGCTTATAACACAAGTTTTAAAAATGTATATCTACATTATGCCAGCTATACATTTTACAAAGATGAAGTAACATTCATGAAACTATAGGTAGCAGAAATATAGGTTACTTGGAAAATACATAGGTATGAAAATATATCTGCTCTATTTGAGTATCAGAGGTCATTGTTCTCAGCCATCTCTGTGACTTACTTGTTTCTATATAGCACACATATTGAACACTTATGCTGTGTATCATGTAAATTCTCTATTAAAGGTTTAAAAATCTAAGTATGACCAACTATATGTTTATTTGCATATACATATAAATACTAGGCATAAATTAATATTTTATGTATTTGTTATAAATACATATCCATATGCACTCTTTTATAGCATGTTGAATAAATGCGTGTGAAAAATAATTTTTACAAGCAAGTTAATTCCCAAATTGTTGGAGGGAAGAGTTGGTGTTTTTATGGGTATTGACAAATTGTCTTTTCAGTGGAAGGGAAGTTCTTTACCTTAGCAGTTGCACTTTAGTCCCAGCAAGACTGATTTATTATGGCATTCTGACAGCTCTGAGATACTAGAGGGGTGTTAGGAATTTTGACAATTCTGAAGCCAATTATAAGCTAACTCTGTTCTGTGTCAATACCCTAAGACCTCTGGAAATTTTTTTTTTTCACATCAAAAGTGATATTATTTTGGCTATTAGTCATAGAAAAGTTAATATAATCTTTTCAGTTTAGATGAATGGTTAAAAAATTAAATTGACATGAAGTTAGAACATTTGGGACTTCACTATTTTATAAATTAGGAGCTGTGAAAGCTCCTTAACATTTATTTTGAAATTTTCTTCTTGTGTTTCTTTTCGATTAAACTATCTGCTTATTTAAAATACTTTAGTAGACCTTTTATGTTTATAATCTTTAGATAATAACAATAGCAGTATACATTTAGAAAATTATAGATTGTAATGCTTACAAAAACGCTGTCATAAGTTATAAAAGGAACAATAGATGGTTCAAAAATGTCTAAATGCTTATTAACTTGATTGTCAGTAATGTCTCACTTTGTACCATACAGGTCAATTTGACAATATGCATTGAAAGATGTCAAGCTACGTATTCTGGAATATACTGTCCTGCCTCTGCTAACAATGTTTTAAAAATTGTCCATACATACATTTATCTAGTAATCTTTTCTAGTGCATTTTAAAAAAATGAGCAAAACTGATGAACACATAAAACAAGAAAATAAAGAAAAAGCAAAAAGAGAGAAAGTAGAACAAAAAAAGCTCCTAACTTTGTAACTTGCTATTTTGAACTTAATCTGACAGAATCTCAGTCCATTGTTTGAAGATTCTCAAAAGAATATGAGATCTTATTATTTGATTGAAAGGAAACATAGCTTTCAGTCATAACTTTCATATTTCATTGGATTCACTTCTTTTTTCATCATAGTGTGGTATTTCATAAACTTAGAAATGTTATAAAACCCTCTGCATTGATGTAGTACAGCCCATAGATGTTAGAATGGACTGATTAGGACCTTCTCTTTCGAAGTAATCCCAAACATGCCATAATGTTTAATAACTTCTGAGATCCATAGTCTAGGATCCAGTGTCTCAGAGGAATGTTCCATGTTAATCCAAGGCAGAAAACTGTATCATCTGTATTACTATGAGAAAAAAATCAATAAATACCTGTGAATGAACATTTATGTAATTAATACACAGAAATAATGAAAAGTAGTGGAAGTTGCTGAGAGGGTGATGGTTTGCTGTCATGATATTTCATTGCAATTAATTAGCTGCTCATATTTTCTTGATTGAATAGATTTTGAAATTTGATTTTCTCTATATTGTGTGAGAGATACTATTAAATGAGATCAAGCCAGTTGGTATTACTCCCAATTAATGAAATCGTATGTGTTTGTTAATAGCATGCTTTTGTAAAACAACTTTTTTTGGTGGTCACACAAGCATTACAATATTTTAGGCATTTGAAAAATGAACATAGTAAGCTTCAAGGGGAAGCATTAGAAAATTTACTATTTTACCTTGATTTTTTTTCACCTAATTTGTTCTAAAGTCTTAAGAATGATAGCTGTTATTGCATTTTTAAATTTTTAAAATATTGATTTTCTTGTTCTGTAGTATTTAGAGTATACTTTTACTTATCTTTCTCTATAAATATGGCAATCTTTAAATAGATATATTTTATAGTGTCTAAGGCCACCTATCTGTTAGAGACTAGGCCACCTTCTGTTCCAAAAGACTTCAAAATAGCAGTCATTATGATGATTTAGATGTGCTATTACGTGAAGAGAAGGCTCTATGAACAATTGTTAAAGGTGTCTTACAGCTTTAGGATCATGTGATTTTCTGAATGAAATTTGGGTGTCCCGCAAGCAATCCCATTAGTCATGGTAAGTTAAATTATTCATGTAAGCTATCTCCTTATCGTGTCTAAATAATCAATGTTAGCATGCATGAAGCTTGAGCAACATCAGTGTTACGCCAGCTGGCAGCGGTACAAGGGCCGCCACATCTGTGGACGGGTCAGTACTCTTAGATGGCTCCAGGTTTCGGTTTCAGTGATGTCTTTTTTTCTTAGTGAAGACTTTAGAACACCTTTAACTTCCTTTAGTCACTCTTACTTCTGAGAGAATATTTAAGGATTTCAAAGATATACTCACAAAAGGAAGTTGCTACCACGGCTGGGTCACCACCACCCCCCTGCTACTTTGCCGTTTTGGGCATGTTTTGCCAAGAATGATGCAGGGACTCTCACGACAACCTTGTTCTGTCAGCCTCTCCTGCCAGTCCCTCAAACTCATGTCTCAGACCAATGCCAGTGAGATCTTCCTCAAACACGGCTTGTATCATGACCCATGTGGGTGGTGGTTATTTTCTTGTGGCCCAACCAGTGAAAATTATTTAACCTAATCTATTTTCCTTTTTGTTTTAAGTAAGAAAATTAAGAGCAAAACTCACGGCACAGCCAAGCAATCATTGCCCAGCTGTTGTTTCAAGTAGTGTGTAGCCCAGCATCTCCTTCTGTTTCATTAAATTCATTAAGTCCATTAAATGCATCAAGCAGACTATGCTCAGTTTTATTCCTTGATGCCTAATTTTGTGAAGTATTTTACTGTGTACGCTGCTTCCATCCTCATGGAAATGGGTGCAGTATAACTATTAAACAAATAGATCTCAGCCTTTTGCTCAAGAACTTCAAATGTTTCCCAGTTTTCTGTTGTTTCAATTCAAAGTTCTTCTGTGTGGTTTACAAGATTCTCTGCTCCATCTATTTAATTTTATTTCCCATGATTTCTCAAAGTGTACCCTCCACTCTAGTTAGGCCCTTAAGTTTCCTTAAGGTTCTCTGAAGCTGTCACATTCGTTCTCACCTGTGCTTTCCTCGGAGCTGATTATCTTGTCTCTAACTTACTTTTTTTGTCCCTACTCCTATGTGTTAATAAATCCCACCATTCTGCCCTGTAGGGACAGACTCACACCCCACCTTTCTTATGAAGCCTTCTGTAATTATTCATGAATCTCCTTTTTTAATATTAGACGTTTCCTTTTCTGTACTGCAAAAAATAGTCCATACATTCTTGATACATTTCACATTGACTCCTTAATTATAAACGTCAGGATTTTTGTGGATGGGAATTATGTCTGAAACTTAAATTTCACACCAGTGTCTAAGGTTGAGGATTCATTCAGTAAACATTTTATGGCAGAGATCTAGCCTCTGTTAACTCCCTCATGTATTACAGGTTTTTGAATTGCATACCCGTTAGTTGGGTTACAGGGCAGACACCAGAGTTCCCCTCCACTGCTTTCTATTCCCCAGCCTTCTATCCTGTTCTGGTTAATGAACTATGAGCAGAAATGACATGAGGTAGATTCAAGAAGATGTGTTTCCCTGTCACTCTGTTCTCCTGTGACTTTGGAGGTGTATTTTTCTGATGGTAGAGTAGCAAGATGAAACAGGATTTGTACTGAATTTCAGGAGGACAAGAAATACGCCTATGTTGCTTTAAGCCATGGAAACTTTGAAGTTTGTCTCTTGCAGCAGCTAAATTTAATAATATTTAGGAGTCTGAGGTTAAGAATGATTGTATATGTATTTTATAGAATCTTCAAGTATTATTTCAGAGATCTGTATTTATCTAGAACTCCATAGCCCTGCCACCTATATGAGAACATCTTCAAGGTAAATTAGCATTGTTCACGTCTACAGCAAACAAAGGCACATATTTCATGGTTTTCTCAGTTACAGCACATGTTGGCTTGAACTGCGTTTTGACATCAAACATTGTCAATACTATCTCTGAATCTACTAGGAGGTTTATAATCTTATTTGGAAATACTGTTGGTTGCTGGTTAATCAAGGTTAGCTCTGGAGTTTGCAGTTTTATTCAAAGTTCTTTTGGACTTAAAAACTCAGCTAAAAGAACTTGTCTGATTTTAAATTAATGTTGAAGCATGGCAAAATGTACAGAAATATTCTGAATTCTTTTTTTTTAATCTTTCTGCATTCGCCCTTTTTATTTGTTTATTTATTTAATTTCAGACTATTATGGGGGTACAAATGTTTTGGTTACATGGATTGCTTGTGTACTGCTGGAGTCAAAGTTATAAGTGTGCCCGTCACCCAGATAGTGTATATTGTACCTGTTAGGTATGATTTCACCCATCCCCACCCTCTGCTCGATTTCCATTGAGTTTTACTTCTGTCCGTGCACGTAAGTGTTGATTGGTTAGTTCCAATTTAATAGTGAGTACATGTGTTGTGTGTTTGTCCATTCTTTAGATATTTCACTTAGGAGAATCCAGTTTTATCCAGATTGTTGCAAAATGTATTAATTCATTTTTTATTTATGGCTAAGTAGTATACATATGTATACATGGTATACATATCCCAGATTTTATTAATCCACTCATGAATTGATGGGTACTTGGGTTGATGCCACATCTTTGTAATTGTGAATTGTGCTACAGTAAACATTCTGGCACAGGTGTCTTTTTGATAAAATGACTTCTTTTCCTTTGGGTAAATATCCAGTAGTGGGATTGCTGGGCCAAATGGTAGTTCTACTTTTAGTTCTTTGAGGAATCTCCATATTATCTTCCATAGAGGTTGCACTAGTTTGCCATCCCACCAACAGTGTATAAGTGTTCCTATCGCTGTGTATCCATGCCAGCTTCTATTGTTTTGGGGCTTTTTGATAAAAGCCATTCTCACTGGGGTTAGGTGATATCTCATTGTGGTTTTGATTTGCATTTCTCTGATTATTAGTGATGTTGAGCATTTTTTCATATGTTTATAGGCCATTAGTCTATCTTCTTCTGAAAAGCTTCTGTTCATGTCTTTTGCCCACTTTTTAATGGGGTTATTTGATTTTTTTTCTTGCTGATTTGCTTGAGTTCTTTGTAGATTCTGGTTATTAGCCCTTTATTGGATGTATGGCATGCAAATATTTTTTCCCATTCTGTAGATTGTCTGTTTGCTCTGTTGATTGTTTCCTTGGCTGTGCAGAAGCATTTTAATTGAATCGAGTCCCATTTATTTATTTTTGTTGTGGCTGTGATTGTCTTTGGGGTCGTCTTCATAAATTCTTTGCCTAGGCTAATATCTAGAAAAGGTTTTCCAACATTTTCTTCTAGAAGTCGTATGGTTTCGTGTCTTAGATTTAAGTCTGTGATCCATCTTGAATTAATTTTTGTGAGTGGTGAGAGATATGAATCCTGTTTCAATCTTCTACATGTGGCTATCCAATTTTCCCAGCACCACTTATTGAATAGGGATTCTTTTCCCCAGTGTATATTGCTGTCTACTTTGTCAAATATTCTGAATTCTAAAGGAAGTTCAATATTGTATATTCTCAAATTGTAGCATAATGAAAAAAATGTGAATGAGTGAGTCAAGGAGTAAAGGTGAATTTGATATTCCATAACTTCAGTTTCTCTCCAGCTATATATTCCTTTACTAATAGAGCCCATGGATAGTTGCTTGATAAGAAGTGTTCAAAAATCTCAAGTATTGAGAAAAGCTGTATTTTTATAGGTTTCTCATTTTGAAAAATAGTTTTAAATCTCAGCTCTAAAAAAAAATTTAATGTTAATAATTACATGCTTTCATGGTAGCTTAATAAGAGTTATTACTACATATTATTTAATGTGACTAAAAACCTTTAGATTTATTCTGAATTGCATTCAAAATGAAAAGTTAAACCAAGATAAATAATTATTTAGCTAATAATGTAAAGATATAGGTATGATAAAAAGAGATGCTTAGAAGATGGAACCTTTCATATATTATTGGTAGGAATGTATTCTTTCTGGAAAGCAGTTTGAAATGTACAGCAAGATCTTTAAAATTGTTTGTATTTTTCCCCTATGATTATCTTTCTTGAAATCTATACTAA
>NW_012149285.1:1188180-1205148 GCF_000956105.1 Propithecus coquereli | reverse complement strand
ATGTGAAGAAATTTCTACATGTAGAAATGAAGACTATTTAATGACATGGAAAAATGTTTGCAATATTAAATAAAAGACAGGTATAAAACTATACACAGTGAATCCAATTTAATAAAAAAGTGGCTACATTGAAAACACAATGAAAATAAATATATAGACATATTAATATCAACTGATGGGATTGCTAGTTTTTTAATTTTATATATTTCTATGTGAAGAAATTTCTACATGTAGAAATGAAGACTCTAGAAGGACATATAGAAACTATTAAACTATTACAATAAGCATCAGTTGTTTTGATCAATGGAAATCAACAAATTCTGCTCTAGTCATATTCAACTTGTTAGCCTGTTGTCTTTCTGGTCATGCAGTCGCTGTTACCTCAGAACAAATAAACAACAACTAAAACAACTTTTCATCTTCTCAGACTACCCTATTTCATCTTAGCCATCAAGGACAGCTGAGGTGCCAGCCTCAGTGAAAAGCCTTCCCTGACCAGGTCAGGTTATCTGCTCTTCCTTTTACCTCCCATTGCATCCAGCACATTCCTTTATAATAGTATTAAAATGTAATTGATTTGCTCGGCTGTGTTCCCCATTGGATCGTAGCTCTGTAGCTATTTGAGGTCTAGCATATCTTTCATTATTACATTCTTAGGATTTTAGCACAATGACAGGCACGCAAATGGCAGTCAATAAATGTTTGTAGACTAAACCGTATTTTCAATGACTTATGGCAGTGTGTACACGCAGAGTGAAGTGCTTTCTTGAGGCAGATTACATTAACCTCCTGATTTGATTTTGTTCTAAAGTGGTGGAAATTTCTGCCTAATAGTCTGGAAGCCCTGCATATAAAAAATACACACATCAACTCTTGCCATTTCAAAAGTGATTTACATAATTATAAAGGTAATATAGATTAAAGTACTGTTATTTTACCTTTGAGATATATTTTTCAGTGATAAATTGGAGCTTCTAGTCAATCTGAATAACTACATTTAAGCTTTCAAAAGTAGAGATGTTAATGGTAGTCTAACAATTTTTTTTTTGTAATTTCAAAATATTAAGGGGGTACAAATGTTTCTGTTACATGGATACCTTTTATAATGCATAAGTTGGGGCTTTTGGTGTGTCCATCACCTGAATAGTGTTCATTGTACAGCATAGGTAAGTTTTCACCCCTCCTTCCTCCTTGATTTCCAATGGCCTTTACATCACTTTGTACTCGTGTGTGCCCATCAATTAGCTCCCAATTAGTAAAGAGTATGTGTAGTGTTTGTTTTTTCATTCCTGAGATACTTAGGATAAAATGGTCTTCAGTTCCATCCCAGTTGCTACAAAAGACATTACCATAAAAATTCTAGAAGAACATGAGGAACAACTCTTCTAGACATTGACCTACGCAAAGAATTTATGACTAAGAGCCCAAAGGCAAATACAGCAACAATGAAAGTAAATAAGTGAAACTTGATTAAATTAAAAAGCTCTGCACAGTAAAGGAGATAATCAACAGAATAAATAGAATGGGAGAAAATATTTACAAACCGTACATCCAATAAAGGGCTAATATTCATAATCTACAAAGAACTCAAACAAATCAGCAAGGAAAAGCCAAACAACCCCATCACAAAGTGGGCAAAAGACATGAACAGAAATTTTTCAAAAGAAAATAGACAAATGGCCAACAAACATATGGAGAAATGCTCAACATTACTAATCATCAGGGAAATAGAAAGTAAAACCACAATAAGATACCACCTTATCCCTGTCAGAATGACCAATTATTAAAAAGTCAAAAAAGCAGTAGATGCTGATGTGGATGCAGAGAGAAAGGAATGTTTATATACTGTTTGGCAGGACTGCAAATTAATACAACCTCTGTGGAAAAAAGTATGGAAATTCCTCAAAGAAATAAATGTAGACTTACCATTAGACCCAGCAATCCCACTACTGGGTATCTACCCAAAGGAAAAAAAGTCATTTTATCAAAAAGACACCTGTAGTCAAATGTTTATCAGAGCACAATTCACAACTGCAAAGGTGTGGAATCAGTCTAAGTGCCTATCAATTCATGAGTGGACAAAGAAAATGTGGCATATATAATATATACCATGGAGTACTACTCAGCCATAAAAAGGAATGAAATAATGTCTTTTGCAGCAACTTGGAGGGTAGTCTTTAACAAATTTTACTACCTTTTTAGAATCTGTTATAAATTATAAAGTGCACTGGTACTAAATTTCTCAACCCAAATCACAGTAATGTTTCATAAGTTTATTTGATAAGGTTATTCATTAATTTGCATGAGAAAGTCGGTTGTCATGGTAATAGCTTAAAATGAACTGAAACACAATCCCAGTCACGTTTACTAAAGCAGATGAATCTTCTCTATTGTGATGCATTTTTCTAGTTTAAATATAACTGAAGCAAATTATAAAGGGAATTAAAATGAACATTTAGGAGTGTTTTCACTGTAGATATAAAAAAATAAAGTTTTGAAAATCCCTGAATTTGGAGAGCCAGTTCTATTAGCATACTCAATATTCACATCACTGATTTTTCCATAAAATGCAGATTTTATTCAAAATGATTCAGGACAATGCAAATGGACTTTAGTCTGATTTTCACAGAGTGAGTTAATAAAATGGCTGAGATGTGTCTGAAGAAGAAGGCAAAACAGATGGGATTATTTCTGTGTACAAAATGTTATTGTTGATTCCCTACCCAAGCTATGAGGTTGGTCATAACTTGCCATGATGATAATTGGGTGACAGAATGAATGAATGTGCTTCCATGGAAGAATGGTAGATGCTAAAAATAAGAAAAAAGGCAATACCTGAGCTTGAGTAATTTTATTATTGTGCATTCAGACAGTTTTGAAATCTGTGGAATTCCTGCTGGGAAACAAATTTTCCTCACTGAATGGATCATTAAAAAGTCCATTTACTACAACAAAATGCATGTTCTGAATGTGTATATATGTGCATTTGTAGATTTTCTCTCTGCAACTATAGGTGCTTGAATTTCATTGATACAATTTGAAAAGACTGAAACAAAGTTCTTAATATTAAGTGGGTATTTTTTGGTAAAGGTTGCTATGTTTAAATAGCATTTGGCAAAAATCTTTTCTTGTAGATTTCTGTGTAAGGAAAATAAAATGTAGTTGTCTCTCAAATTGTAAGGTATATCTTACTGTTTACTTGAAAGTTTAATGATCTTATGGCTGTATTTGCAGGAAAATATATTCAAAATCTTAGAGTAGCAGTCATCTCTGTATGTTAGAGCCAAAACCTCAAAACAAATCAGGCTTATGTGTATAAAATATGTGCATATTTTTAACTGCTGCATAAAACACAAATACACATTATGTATTTTACATAATCCTAACCCCTTAACAAATGTTACAGAAATATACTAACTGCTGAGACTCAAAAAATTAAGATATGGATAAAAAATAAAATTCTGTCCCCCAAAAGTTGGCTGGAATGCCATTTACATTTTAATTCCAAGAAAACTCAAATATCAATAAGAAAATTTTAGATGCTGCATTTATAATGGAAGATATTTAGATACTTTTAAACAAATTTCTAAAAATCTCAACAGATTCACGTATAATCTTATCCATGTGACAGTAAATGTCTGAATAAATGAGTATTAAATAGCTATAAGTTTCCCTGTGTAATCTTAAATGGGAAAATATTTAATAATATCCAGGTAATTGCTTCAATTTCTTGCATCTAGTATTTAACTGCTAATATGGAAATATAGACAAGGTAGAAGATTTAATTTTTGGATTACCTAAGTTTCTGTGGCTCTCCAGATACAGAGAGAAGACACAAAACCCAAATGTTAGGTGTTGCTTATGAACATGAGGGTTTTAGTTATACAGCAACGATAATGATATCTCTGTACGGTACAGTCTTTAAAAATAACTTTCAGTTTGCTGGTCTTCACAATTACAAATAAGTACAATTTAACTAGTAATTTAAATGAAAATTTTAACAAAGGCTCTGCATCAATGCCTCATTTGCAAGTATAGTTGATGATTTCTGTTTTGAGGCAATCTGTCTCTGTGTTTATTTCTTATTTGAAAATTTCCTCGAAGATACTCCTTTGATTACAAAGTGAAGTGAATTGAAAAAATATTAAAATGCAATTTTCTATGTTATTCTTAAAAAATTAACAATTATTTACAGAATGTCAGCAACAGCAGAATAAATTTATCCAGGCAACAACACCCCCTCACTCCCACCAATACATGTACTCAGTTCCACTTTATATATCTATTCTTGTTAGTAGAAAATTTCAAGATGTAGTGTTCACTAATATTATTACCCTGTTTGGACAGTAAAAAATATTAACTTTTTCTTGAATAATTAGAAAAAATTACTTCTTTTAGCAAAGTATATATTTTGATGACCACACATTATCTCTTTAGTAGACTCAAGTATTAGACATATTTACTTTGAGATCAAGTTTTGTTATATTCTATAAAGTTAATAGGTCCCTTTTTGTTTGTAAAGAAAATTGATCAATATTTTATGAAGAACGTAACCCATGATTTTCTAATGTTTCCATGATTTTTCTTCTGACTTGAATCATATATCCTAAAATAAAACAAATTAAATTAACTTTATAATATAGGTATTCTTTTCTCTAGAGCCTGTATTACATAACTTTTACTATAACATAAATCATTTATAATAGCATGATACATTGAATTTATGGAAAATATTCTCAAATTGGTATATTTTTAGAAAATTTCACTAAAGGTGTATTAATATAAGAAAAATATGAATTCCATGATTAATATGACTTGTTTTATAAAATAAAATTCAAAATTTCTTGTTAGAATATTTATATTATTTATATTTGGTTAAATTTTAGATATGAAAAAAATGCATATCGATGGGTTTTGGAGAATGTAGTAAGTTTGATGTCTATGTATGCTTTATTTTAATGTGAACACAAAAAACTGTGGAGCTTATTATTTTTTTCCCTTTGGAGATAAAGCAATTGGGTAATGGATAGCAAACCACCTGTCTTCTGTTTGGAGAATATGCTCTTGTTGCTTTGTGTTCCAAGAAGCCCCCTTGGTACCCATCGCTATGTTCTATGTTGTAAATTAATAAAGTTATAGTCTAATGGTCTTTTTGACTAAAGTACACTTCTGCGTCTTTTTTGCCCAGAGAGTCTGCATTATTAGTAAAGTCATTCCCAGTGCTCCTTTGATATTTTGCTTTTCTGTCCTTTCTTGTGAATGAATTAATAAGAACAGCGATATTAACTATTTACTTCCAGTGATGGTTCCAATGCATCCAGGTTACCAGATACAATGAATACTTGGAAACCAGTCACTTCTTCTGTCATGTTTATTAAGTCAAAAGCAAAAGTAAAACGAAACAAAACTTCCATTTTATTAATGCAGAAATATGTTTCCTATTTATTTTGGAGATTTACTCAATTTTTTCTTTTTCTTTAACATGCTTTTCTTGTGGAATAAACATTCTCAAGGCAAAATATTCATGTTTCAATTATACTGTCAGTTAAATAATTTATTAAATTTGTGTGTTCATTTTCCTCCTTCATTTATCTAAATTTGTTAATGCCTCACAGTCTATGAAGAGTCATAAATAGTTCACTGGATTTATCGTTTCCAATTTTAATCTGATTCTTATTTACTCACGACTGCTAACTTTATCCAACTATTACTGAGATGATATTGGAAAATGACAAGGAAAGTACAATTTGGTGTACAGTTTTGTACAGCTTGTTTTTTTTCTCATGTTCCTTCTTAAAAGGCACTGAAGAAAATCTGAACATTTTATAGTATCCTATCGATTGTTTGAGTGTATCCAGCTCTTTAAAAATGTTTTCCTTCTTTTTTTTTTCAAGGACACATCTGTAAATGATAAGTAGTATTCACATTTTATTAAATGACTATTTTAAAATGTAGCTTTCCTTCCATTTGGGATGTAACTAGCATTTTTTCACTTTGTTTTCATAACTCATTTCCTATTTTTTTCCATGGTCACTGTCCTTTAGGATACTAACTACCTTCGTGTTGTAATGCAGAAATCAACTAAGAAGTATTTATTCATTAATCTTGTATATATTTCCGATGCTGGAAAGTCACTTGGTTATCACCCATGAAGATTCTCTTGTTCTCTTTCCAGCTGTTGTACATTTTATCTGTCTAGTCTCTACTAATACAGATCCATAATATCTTTTCCATTTAATTTTCTTGGTCTACCCCATTTCTCTTTTCCAATGTAAGATCTCATCTCTACAAATCTTAAAGGTGGGTAGAAAGTGCTTTCTGATAAGTTTTCCATCTACTTTCCTCCTGCTAGGCTCTCAGATGCCCGCATTTCCATTATTATTATTGTGTAAAGTAAACACTGTATTTTTGAGTTTTTGCTTCCAGTGATCACATAAAGAATTATTATCTAAATTTTCTTCTATTAAAATTTTAAGGGCCACATCGTTGAACTCCTGGGCCATATTAAAAATTTGAACTCTATCTAGAGAATCTTTTATTACTTCTCAACCAGTGGGCGTTGCTAACTTGGCATTCTTTTTCATCCTTCCAGCGATGACCCCCTTCCTCCAGAATAATTTACTCTGTAAACTCGAACGTATGAAACTAACAAATAACATTAAGGTTATTCTCTTTTCTCTTTATGTCACCAAAAATGGTCTGTGTTAATATTTCATTTATTGCTGGTTCTTCTATATTTGTGAATGGTACATTTTTAAAAAAATTTGTAAGTAAAATCAAATTTTTCATAGGAAATTGTTTAATTTTTGTTCCTAAGATAGAAAAAAAAAGAATAACTTCCTTACTGCCATTTCTAAATGTAGTTATATCCTGCCAGTAAAAGTTTAGGTGCATATTTACACTGATCTGGGGAACTAAAAACCTTCCATAGCCTCAATTGTCAGGTGGGAGAGCGCGCTCCTTAAAAGCTTCCAAGCTAGCCCAGCTCCTTGATCTCTTTCACCTGTGAGGTTTTTCAGCTTTCGCAGCTTATATAACATACGTTTGTTCTAATTTTATGTTGTCTTAAATCCCTTCATGTGGGTTAGATTTGCCTCCTGAGGTAAATGCTAAATTTTTTTAGGATAGAGATTATGTCATATATTTTTACATTCCTCATAGCTCTATAATTCTAAAAGTTAATTTGTTAATAAAAAGATTGAACTTGTTAGTTACTGAACAGATTGTCTCTAATTGTTAGACAAAGAAGTTTATGCGAGTGATTAACTTTTAACAATAGTACCATAGAGATAAAGGTGTATTAATTTAAACCTTAATTTTTATAGATAAGGAAAATGATCCATAGAAATTAAATGAACATTGAAAGATCATATAACAAAATTGTCCTGATAGCCTTTTTGAAATGTTTACTTTTTTCTACAATGTGTACTCTATACACATACAAATTGTTTCTCTATTAGCATCTTTTTTGGTGGGTCAGTAGAAATAGTATTTTTTAAATTTTTAGTGAGTGTTTATCTAAACATGTCTTTAAACACACAATTTATAGGTATTTAAAACAAGAAACCTAAACAAATGATTCATCTCTCACCAAACAATAAAATTTGTTTTAATTGATTACTGCAATGCTGGTAATGATCTATAACTGACAGCTGACAGATTTTATGTGGGATTAAAACATAAAGTTTGTATTAGAGCTAAGATTTCTTTCTATGTTTTACTCTTTCACGTCAAAAACAATATAAACAACTTTGGTCTGACAATCAGTGTTTCTACTGTTTTGCAAACATAAATCTGAGATATTGGCAAACACTGAAGTTACATTCTAATGAAAAGCTGAACACTGAAATTTAAAATATAAAATAATATTTTATGTACTCTTTATGGAAAACACACACGTGTGCACGTAACTCTACCAGCAAAGCATAACTAAATTACAAAGTATGAATCTAACTAGTAACATCTTTATGTAAATGACAAAGTTTCTCTCCTTGACCAAACTCTAGTAAGGTTCCTTTGAACTATTCTCAATTAGGGCCCAACATTTGGGCTTCTGTGTTTGTCTCTCTGTTGTCTAGTTTTAGCAAGAATCTTGCTGAGTCAGTTTAGGGAAACCCACTCTGCTTTGGCCCGACTACCCTCTGTATCTTATCACCCTGGCCTGTCTTCAGCAAAATTCCTGTTAGATCAGTTGAACAAAGAATGACCATACCTCTTGGTAATTTTCCATCCGCTCACCTCCAACCCGGTTCCTTGGCTATAAATCCTCACTTTTCCTTAGGCATTAAGCCCTGTCTCTCTCACTTACTACAACCCCCCCTTGTGGTATCCCCTTTTGGATTTAGTCTTCCTTAACCATTTTTAACAAGCATCATATATAACTTTTTCTTTAAGATAAGGTAAATCCAGCAATTCATTTTTATGCATTTCCTCTTAAATGTTTATCATTTTCTTATATTAGTAATTAAATCACAAAATATAGTTATATCTGCATTTGATATTTGCATGCTTACAACATAGTCTTTGAATCAATAGGCCTAATATCTAATATGGCTTTAGAATGATCTTTCCCTCTTATGTATGTTTTTCCTAGCCCACTGGAGATAAAATGCAATTTCATTCTACAAGTTATTGTACTGAATAATATAAGCCAGTACACATAGTACTACACTATGTATCTCTGTACAAGGGAGAAGAATTCGTTTTTCCACCTCGAATGGATGTTTAAGTCCTAAGAATAAAACTACACGTGGGAAGTAATAGGGAGAGGGGGATGGAGCACCCACAGGATGGGGCGAAGGCCGCTCGCCTGGCTCAGTGCTTGTCCTTTGTCGTGTCACCTTTTCAGTGAATTCAATACCGAGCCTCAACGCTGCAGTTAGACACTAAGCAATGATCTTTTGTTCATTAACTATACACCCCTTGATGTTCAGTTCTCATTTACACAATGTCAATATGCTTCTTGCTGTTCTTTTTGCTCTTTCAAACAAACTATGACCTTTAATTGAAAGGAGAAAATTAGTTGTGATATTGAGGCAGGAGATACCTTGTGGGATTTGAATTTGCCAGAAAAGATAGCAGCTAAGAGTTTGGTGCTGAGAAAGCTGGTGGTAGGGGAAAAAAATACTCAGAAGAAAAGTGACATGTGAAATATATTTATAATAAACAGATTAATATGAGATCTACATGGAGAGACAATACATTAATAAGGTTGAATACAGCCTTCATTGTCTTCTGTCTCAAATTTTTATTATTCAGGACTGACAGTAAGCTGCTTGTGTGTAATGATGAGTGTTTTTTCTCTTCCTTTTCTTTCTGAAATCACGCTGTTAGTGACTAATCAGTCATAATAATAATGTTACAGTGTCCTCAGCACTTGTCCTCCTAAAAGCTTAAAGAACACAAAATGTCCTGATTCACTCATTGGTTTTATTTTCCCCAAACTCTGTATACTCCCATTGCACAGCCTCTGGGCCCAATTAAATGATTTTTAAAAATTAGGTTAGCAAAAAGGAAAGAATGCCCTGTTTTTTTTGGAGGTGCAAAGACTAAATGGTACCCCTACATTGAGAAGCTGACACAGACAGTGATAATAGAAGGATGAAAAGGCGATAGAATCCTTGCATGTGTCTCCCTCTCCCCTTCCCCCTTATTCTTTTTAGGGACAAAAGAAGGCAGCCTTCCTTTTTCCATCATCTGCTGTCACAATACTGACTGGCTTGCCTTGCAAAATTACCTCTAGAGTGACATAGAATTTGTACTAAGTGCAGGCAGATGACAAAACTGAAGACCAAATAATATGCAACTGAGAAACGATTTTGAGGTGCTTTTCAAAACATTAAAGGCTTTTGGGTATTGGCCCTGAAAAGTGGTATTTATTTCATGAGCACATGACATGGATCAGGCAATTTTTCAGTAATATTGACAAATGTTACCTCCTCTGTGAAGCCTTCCCCAACTTTCCTAGGCTGATTGAGTGGTGTAAGGACTACTCCTATCACAAGAAAACTTTATGCCAATAGCTGATAATCTGAAGAATCTTGAAGGATTAAAGTTACTGAATATTTAAAGGCCATTTGAAAATCCCAAAATATGTGATCACTATATATTTCATTTATCTATTGCAACATAACAAACCATTCCAAATTTAGTGACATAAAATGTCAACCACTTCATTATGCTTAGACTTTCTGTGGATCGGGAATAAAGATGCATTGCAGGAATGGTTGTCTCTGCTTCATGTCTCATCCTTTTGAATTATTGGAAGTTTCTTCATCTGTAAGTTTGGTTCTTGGGCTGGTGTGACTGCAGGGATCTGGCCTTGGAAGTCACATAGCATCAATTCTTTAACCTCTTGGTCAAAGCAGTCACAAGCCTGCCCAAATCCAAAAGGAGGGTACAGAGACGTGAGCTCTTCATGAGAGGAAGGTCAAATAATTTGGATCCATCTTTAAGACTATAACATTATATTATACCTATGGATTTTCTACATACTTTTAGCACAGCTTCTCTGCAACTCTACTATATGCAATTTGTTTTCTCTTCTCCCCAAATGACTATGAATTCATGTAGGGCAAAAATTATTTTTAATGTTTAAAAATTTTAGATTCTAAGAAAAATCTATTAAAATTAGACTTACTAAAAATATTGAGTGAAGTTTAGGTATGTTTATTGAATGAGCACACCTAGAGAAAATTTAAGAGCTAATAATCAAAGACAATCCAAATTTTAACATGGTTTAACATCTAATTTAAGCATAGTTATTTGTATTTGAATAACTTGATAGGCATTCATCTAGTAAAATTTCATCCTTAAATCAGGTAACGTATACAATCTGTATTATTTTTCATGCAGTCTATTGCTTCAGAGTCTTCTAGAGTTGGGCAATTGGAAGAGAACAATCCCACCTGTTTCTAGGAAAACTTCATCAAATAAATGCCCGTGAGATAACAAAAAAGGCCCTGTTTGTCATCTTGCCCTCCAGGTGCAGAGAGAGATGTGAATTTTATCATCAAGAAGATGGATAATGACAAAAAGGCGATTGCAACTCAGAAACCTTACTCCTAGCCTTGCCATTTATAGTCAAAAGTACACAGGCCTTCCTGCTGTTCCTTGAACAGGACAACACATATCTCTACAGGGTCCTTGCATTTGTTCTTCCTTTGCCTGGAATGCTTTTTCCTTAGTGTGTGCAAACCTCACTGTTGCTTTTTAAAAACTTCTGCTTAAGTATGAACACATTATCCTTTCCTAACCACACTTCATGCAGTCTTTACTCCTATCAGCCTCGCTATATAGTTTTGTCATAGTATTTATCTAATAGAAAACTATTTATTTAGTTATGTCTGTCTCCATAACCAGAGTGTGAATTCCATGAGGATAGAGCCTTTTAGCCTTATTTGCTTCTGCAAGTCTAGTTCTTCGGACAGTGCCTGGCGCACAGAAAGCAATTAATATATATTTCTTATATGAAAGAATGGATTTCAAAGAATATGAAGACAACCTCCATTGTGCAAGAGTTTGGCAGATAATTAAATATTGATACATTCGAGGATTTTGTATAATACAACTTTAAATATCACATCTATGGGGCCTAATAAATATTTGTTCTTTATAGTTTTAGCTGAAGCATCAAAATGGAAATGAAGTTTTGTCAAGGCCAATTACTATCATATTCTAAAATAGTGTTTTAGACCATCCATGAATTACTTACAAAAGGGGTTTCTTGGCCGGGCACAGTGGCTCACACCTGTAATCCTAGTGCTCTGGGAGGCCGAGGTGGGAGGATCGCTCGAGGTCAGGAGTTCAAGACCAGCCTGAGCAAGAGCGAGACCCCGTCTTTACTAAAAATAGAAAGAAATTAGCCTGCCAACTAAAAATATATAGAAAAAATTAGCCGGGCATGGTGACATGTACCTGTAGTCCCAGCTACTCAGGAGGCTGAGGCAGAAGGATCACTTGAGCCCAGGAGTTTGAGGTTGCTGTGAGCTAGGATGACACCACAGCACTCTAGCCCAGGCAACAGAGTGAGACTCTGTCTCAAAAAAAAAAAAAAAAAAAGGTTTCTTGAAATTCTTTCTGCACTATTAGCTCATCATCCACTTCCAGGTATGTAAAATACATCTAAGAATTCCACAGTAGACATTTTTTAATGAGAATTTCCTTGGAAGGAGAACTTTTGGAAAAGCACATAGGGATCCTAACATGTATGGTCTGTGCTTCTATGGACACGGGGGTTGACACCTGACTCAGGTGTGAAAAAGTCTGAAAACTGTATCACTGATGGCAGGGCAAGAAGAAAGATGGCCAGAGTGGGCCACTGCTGCCCACCCACTCATGATGGGGTGAAGATGCATATTTCTTGAGGGCCAGACATGGAACACTTAGAAAGGAGCCGCACTCAAGAGACTTCATTTTGAAAGGAACACTATCAAAAGTACCCACCTGGGAACTTGTACCCACAGAGGAATTGAGGGGGGCGGCCCTCTGTGAAAGAAGGGCTTAGCAAATGTGCATCAATGCTCTCGAGAAGGCCTGTATCTCCAGTAGGATGTACAGGTAGGAGATCCTACTGATGGAAGGCCACTGAGGAGTCTAGGGGAGAAGAAATAATAATTGGGCTGTCCCCAGTTGTTTCAAAATGGGGAGGAGAGGATGAGAAAAGTTTTAAATTGGATGCGAGATTGATGCTTAGATATTAAGCAGAAAAGAAGTTTTATGCTTCTAAAAAATGAGAGTTCTTGCTAATGACTGGGAGTGACAGGAAATAAATGTCAGACCTGCCTAATATTTCAGCCAGGAATGAGTAAGAACAATTCAAAATTGGAAAGAGCAGTGGTGAGTAAAAAAGTAGTTACTTCCTGTTTTTAACTTGACAACCCTGCTTCAGTCAATTTAAATGTTTTAGGAAATACTAATAACAAGTAAAACTCCTATGGTAGAGTCCTGAGTAAAAAAAAAAAAAATACAGCATTCCACACATTATAAAGAATATAAACTCAAGTTTATTTTATTTTTATATATATGCATATATATGTAAGAAACCCACATATATAGGTATGTATAAAAAATTGGATGTTAATATACCTACCTAAATGTTAAGACTGATTTTTTTCCTGGGATCGATTAAAATTTTCTTTATTTTCTCTGGCCCTGGAGGATATCTCATTCTCTTATGTTAGTCCTTTTTTGAGTCCTTTGAAACCCTCTATTGAGCAGGTGATATTCTGTCTCTTAGCCCCTTGGAATTGAGTGGTCTAGCCTCCTGTTGGGGTTACTTGGTCCTTTGGCAGGATTTAAAATTTTTTAGGCAAATTTTATTTTCATGTAGTCTGTCTTTGGTTGGTAAGAAACACTCACACGCTCTTGCCCCTGCTGGTGTGAAATTGCAGCTGGTTCTAGGACTGCTCATGTTCTCTGTGCGCAGCATCTCCTTGTTCATTGCCAGCACCTCTTGCCTTTGTTTCATAGGCCTTTGTCAGACCCCAGTCAGCAGTTTTCCTAAAATTCCAGGGCTCTGTGAAGCCCTTTTCTAGACTTAAAATACTCCCAGTGGGAAGACTGGCACTCAGAGAAGACCAAGAGCTTTCTCCTAAAAAAAAAAAAAAAAAAAAAAAAAAAAAATCACCTCCTCAATCTCCAGCCTTGCTCAGTATCTCTACCTTTTTGATGAGCTGGAGGTGGGTGCTCTTGAGGGATTCCAGCTTTCTGTAGATTATTAGAGTGGTTGACACTTGTTTTCTTAGGATGTCAGTCATACATATCATGGAAATAAATTCATTTGAGCATATCATTTTATTAGGTTAATCCAAAAATATATTTAAAAATACTTTATAATAAATGAGGTATATCATAAGAATGAAAAGATATTTTCACATTATAAAATTTTCCAATGTTCTAATTCACTCATTAATAAACTGCAAAAAGTGACACAACTGTCTAAATAGGTACTGAATAAGAGTTTTATGAAGTTTATTATCTATTCTAAATATTAAAACAAGCAATTTCTACCTTAAGAACTCTCAGAAAATTGAAAGGAAAACTCCCTTAATGTGTTAAAAGCTTATGCCAAAATTACATCAAACATCATATTTAAAGATTAATTTTAGGCAGATTATCTTCAGTCAGGAGCAAAACAAGGGTGTCCAGTTTTAATTATTAGATTTCAACAATCTAGTGGAGATTAGGGCTAATTCTTTGGAATAGAGCTAAAAGAAATCTGAATTTTGTGAAATTTTGAGAAAAAGAATACAACAGTAAAACTCTGTCATTTCAGAGATAGAATCTCCATAGAAATCCTAAGAGAATTAACAAATGATAAGAGTTAATAAGAGAACTGAACAAGTTTGCTGAACACGAGGTGAACTTTTTCAGTTCTTCAGCATTTATTTAAATTAGTAATGACAAACTCAAAAAGAAAATATAAAACAATAGCAATGAAAATTAAAAGTATGTAGAAATTAACCTAGGAAAGAATATACAAATCCTTATAATAGAAATTTAAAAATTGTAATATAAGAAAGTAAAGGAGACTCGAGTAATTATAGGACACATTATATCTTTATTTAACAATATAAATCAATGTGTTAGGTGTCCTTTCATGAGCTACTAGGGGAAAATAACTGGCTTTTAAATGATTTTTAGTTGTAATTATAACAATAGCTATACTTCTCCTGATGGCTTTTTTTTTTCCCCAGGTGGTCTATTTTTATCCTGACATTTTTGTCCATCCTATGAATTTCATCATAGGGAAGAAACAGTGGTTTGTCTTAGAGCAGCTCAATTTCAATCTCCAGGTGACAAGCTGATATTTCTTCTCTTTGAAGAAGGCTTTAATATGATGGGTTAAATGTCAACCAAAAAAACCCCATCATATATTGAACCTTTCTAACCTCATTTCTCTTAATATTAATGACATATTGACATTTGATTTTTAAAAAATGTTCTTCTACTTTTTATCAGATGTAAAGATTTTAAAATAATGCATTTATTTAGGTATTTTGCACCTTGGTACAAATCATTTGGTATAATGACAACACATTTATAAATATGAAAGAAATCATTGACTATGAAGGTATTTACTCATCTTTAGCTATACTGCTAGTATAAAAAGTAAAACTGTGAATCATTAGACTAAAAATTCTGTGATAGACTTTATTCATTTTAAGTTTAAATATGGTATCTGTTATGAAAAACATGAAGGAGAAAAAAGACTAATAGCGTTGAAAGAAGAAAACTTATTGGATGAAAGGAAAGTAAGTTATAAACAGGAGAGTTTAAAAATGGTGTATTTAATGCTACTGGCTCCTTAAATAGACTCCACATGACATTGTTTTGGAAACATAAATATTTAAAGTTGAGAAAATGAATATTATGTGTTTACTATCTGTTTACCTAAGGCCATTAATTATACACAAATATTAAATGTAGTAAGCCCCTTAGCAAGCCTGAAAGGGAATTTGTTTCACAGTTTTATAGCATTTAGGACACAAAATCAGGTGCCACAGGAGATGTGATTCATGATTCTCAGATAGCTTTAAAATGAGGCAGAGACATGAAGGTTTAGCCCCTTATATAAGTGCCACAAGGGCAGTTTACCCCATTTATTATTTCTACCAGCCTCTATACAAGCACACAAGAGTATGGACACATTTAAAATGTCTGTTTTGCCCTTTCAATATGGTACCCCTTAGCCACATGTAGCTATTTAGGTTTAAATTTGAACTAATTAAATTTTAATAAATTAAAAAGTTCATTTCTTCAGTTTCACTAGCCACATACCAAGTGCTCAGTAGTCACCTGTGGCTGCTGGCTACGATATTGAACAGCACAAGTCTAAAACGTTTCCATCATCACAGAAAGTTCTGTTGGAAAGTGCTGCTAATTGATTTCTCAGTGTGAAAGGAGGTGTCTTGAGACACTTTTGATTCTTTCATGATATTGCATTTAATATTTTAAATATTATGTAGTTTAAATAGTATGTAGTCTCATATATTTTTCCACTAGCATGGAGCTCTAATGTACTTTTCACAAATTTTTACTTTAAAACATCAACAACACTGTGTGTTATCAAATTTAAGTTCTTAAAAATGCATCCATGAAATGACAGGACAGCTTAACCACTAATCACATCATAGAGTAAAGAAGACGTGTGTCTCCAGGGGAAATTAAGAAAGTAAGCATTCCAGTTTCATTACTGCTATGGTTTGAATGTCCCTGTCAAAACTCATGCTGAAATTTAATTGCCAACATAACAGTGTTGTGACATGCAGCCTTTAAGAGGTGATTAGGTCATGAGGGATCCTCATGAAAGGATTAATTTTGTTTATCACTGAAGTGGATTAATTATCTTGGGAGTGGCCTCCTGATAAAAGGAGGATAAGTTCAGCCCCAATTCTCTGTCTCCTGAGCTCACTTCTGCCTTCTACCCTTTGCCACGAGATGACCCTCACCAGATGTCAGTGCTATGCTCTTGGATTTCCCAGCCTCCAAGAACTGTGAGCCAAATAAACTTCTCTTCTTTATAAATTACCCATTCCAAGGTATTATGCTATAGTAGCAGCAGAAAGCAGACCAAGACACTTACTTAATTTGTAATTAAAAAATTTTTAAAACATTCACCTTGATTTGTTTGAAGGCAAGGTTTTATTTTTTAAATTTGTCACCTTTGTTGAAACTTTTTTCTTTGAATAATTTTTCTTCAGACTGTTACTTTGTAATTGCATGAGAAGTCTGACATTCTAAAGAATCCTTTGAAGGAATTAGCTTTTCCTAATCTGAAAAATTTGGGGTAATAAAGGCCATGGTAATTTCAATTTCAATTTCAGCAGGATATTTATTATATTAAAACACAAGGGGCACAATTTACAAGGCCAGCATGATATACTAGGTGTCATTTTAAAATGATTAAGTGCTTTAATCAAAAGTTATGCTATATCAAGTTAATTTTCTATCAAAGTAAGTAACTTT
>NW_012149285.1:1169289-1188130 GCF_000956105.1 Propithecus coquereli | reverse complement strand
AAAGAAATAGTGAAAATACTAATATAACAAAATAGAGTTAAAAGTGGACTCCAGATCGATTAATGATTTAAATGTAAATAGTAAAACTATAAAAGATACAGGGGTGAGGAGAGAGTTATTTACAGAGCCCTAAAAGCACGATATATGTGGATTTAACTCCAATGGATTTATCAACATAAAAATTCCAGATTTTTTTTTTTCCAGCAAAGAACATCACAAAAAATATTAATGGATGACGGATTGGGAGAAGATATTTGCAAAGGATTTAATATCAAAACTATATAAAGACTGTCTTCCGAGCAACCATAACCAAAAAGATGGGGAAATTAGTAAAGAAATTGGCAAAGTACATAAATGGCACAAAATGACTGAAAATTATGTGTGAAGATGTGCAACCTCCTTAATAACCAGATAATTGTGAAATAAAAAATAAGACACTATTTCAAACTCAATGGACTCACAAAATGAGAAAGAAACCAAGTGTTGATAAGAATATGGGGCAATGATACTTCTCATCTGTAGCTTGTGGGAACATGGACTGGCTCAGGCTTTCTGGAAGGAAATACATAGTAGTGGATTTACAAGTGCTTATAACTTGTTATCCAACAATTCGGAGTTTGTTATTATATTCCAGAAAAATCCGGTCCCTATTTCCAAACAGGAACATGTCTGAGTATGTTTGTGAAAGTAGGGAGTTGGAGGCAACTTAGGTATTTATTCCTTTGGGAATGAATAAAAGCAACATGGTTGTGTACTGTGATGAACTTAACCAACTGGTCTGATCTTAAAAACTTAATGCTGACTGAAAAAACTGAAACCAGACTATAGATAGCATAATAGTAATTACAAGTACTTTCACAAAACATTATTCTTTTAAAAATAATTCTCATGCTGAAAAAATAACCCCAAAACATGAAATCAAGCACTTATTTCAGTGAGAGGTGAATGGAGTAGAACGCTGGGAGGAAAGTAAGAAATCTAAGATAAAATGTAAAAGAAAAGAAAAGAAAGTAAAATAAAATGGGACCTTTTCAGACTGATGATGACAGCATATCATGATTTATGTAAAATGTTTAATTCGATTATTTGAATTTGTAAAAATCAAACATAATGTCAAATCATATTTTAAGCATAGGACAATTGGTCCTGCAGACAGATCCTATTCTACTATAAATCTCTTTTTTTGAAATCCCTTTACAAAACTGAGTAGAATGTTTAGTGTTGTTCCCTTAAATTTTCTGTATATGAAGTTTTAAAATAGTAGGCATTTTTTAATATGATATGGATAATCTACAGTGAGGACAACTTCTTTGTTTCCACAATGTGATCAAATACACAATGAAAATGTAAAACAGTCCTGTCATCATAAACTGCAAAACTTACAAGTCTGCCATTTTGCTCTTTCAATACTTGCCGATATTTTCACCATGTGAAACTAAAACTACTGGATCTAGATATGACTTGTGCAGAATTACAGTTTACATTTTCTTTTGTTTCTGGGGAGTTGGTGGCTTTATGTAACGGATTTCATGTACAATCCAGAAAGATCCAGTTAGCACTTCCTCCCGACCTTCTGTTTTGCTGTTGAAATCCAGATCCAGCACATTTATAAAATTAAGAAATATTTTGCCAATTTGATGTACCAGGTGTATCACACTGCGATAGTAATTTATTTTCTTTAAAGTTGGACTGGATTTTGGCCCAGGTGTGATTTGAACTTCTCTCCTTGCATTATTCATTATATAGGAGAAATAATAATTGGAAAAGCAGTGTGGACTAAAACTAAGGAGTCTAGATATTTCCCTAAATAATTGAAAATGAGTTTTTAAAAAGTGATGTTATAATTTTTAAGTATAATCCAAATATGACTGATTCTTGCATTGATTTCCCAAGGATTAAAATCTCATTAGATAATAATGGAATATAACTTACATTATTATAGACAAAGTATCTATGAAAGTAGGTAATAGTTTTTTTGGTATGTAACATTAAAAACTGAGCAATTAGTAATATGGAGTGGCTGGTGGCTAACAGTATTTGCATTTAATAAAAAATGCACAAATTTATATTTTTCCATTTTACAGAAAGAGAAAAGCCTGATATTTTACTGTATTCAGTTTTTTTTTGAGCATATTTTTAGGAGTAATAGATTTCATCTTGAGGTCACTGCGTCTGTTACATGGTATTTATTGAAGATAATTTTTAAATTGTAGAAAAAATGGAAGTTGTTGATTCTTATGAGATTTATTTAGTATTCTGTCACTCTTGCATTTTTGAGATTTTCCTGATATGTATATTTTGGCATCCAACCTCCCAACATCTTGCATGGTATTTAGTATTGATATATATCTTCCTTTTTGTCATCCTGGAGTTTCAAATTGCCACCTTGTGGTATGTCCTTTGTATATTATGAATTAAAATATTTGCCATTCTTTAAAATACCATGCTATTCATCATTTATCTTTTATTAGAATTAAATCTGCAGACTACCATCAGCATAGTCTTATCACATTTTGTTCTCACCTAAGTATTTAACAATATAAATCAATGTGTTAGGTGTCCTTTCATGAGCTACTAGGGGAAAATAACTGGCTTTTAAATGATTTTTAGTTGTAATTATAACAATAGCTATACTTCTCCTGATGGCTTTTTTTTTTCCCCAGGTGATCTATTTTTATCCTGACATTTTTGTCCATCCTATGAATTTCATCATAGGGAAGAAACAGTGGTTTGTCTTAGAGCAGCTCAATTTCAATCTCCAGGTGACAAGCTGATATTTCTTCTCTTTGAAGAAGGCTTTAATATGATGGGTTAAATGTCAACCAAAAAAACCCCATCATATATTGAACCTTTCTAACCTCATTTCTCTTAATATTAATGACATATTGACATTTGATTTTTAAAAAATGTTCTTCTACTTTTTATCAGATGTAAAGATTTTAAAATAATGCATTTATTTAGGTATTTTGCACCTTGGTACAAATCATTTGGTATAATGACAACACATTTATAAATATGAAAGAAATCATTGACTATGAAGGTATTTACTCATCTTTAGCTATACTGCTAGTATAAAAAGTAAAACTGTGAATCATTAGACTAAAAATTCTGTGATAGACTTTATTCATTTTAAGTTTAAATATGGTATCTGTTATGAAAAACATGAAGGAGAAAAAAGACTAATAGCGTTGAAAGAAGAAAACTTATTGGATGAAAGGAAAGTAAGTTATAAACAGGAGAGTTTAAAAATGGTGTATTTAATGCTACTGGCTCCTTAAATAGACTCCACATGACATTGTTTTGGAAACATAAATATTTAAAGTTGAGAAAATGAATATTATGTGTTTACTATCTGTTTACCTAAGGCCATTAATTATACACAAATATTAAATGTAGTAAGCCCCTTAGCAAGCCTGAAAGGGAATTTGTTTCACAGTTTTATAGCATTTAGGACACAAAATCAGGTGCCACAGGAGATGTGATTCATGATTCTCAGATAGCTTTAAAATGAGGCAGAGACATGAAGGTTTAGCCCCTTATATAAGTGCCACAAGGGCAGTTTACCCCATTTATTATTTCTACCAGCCTCTATACAAGCACACAAGAGTATGGACACATTTAAAATGTCTGTTTTGCCCTTTCAATATGGTACCCCTTAGCCACATGTAGCTATTTAGGTTTAAATTTGAACTAATTAAATTTTAATAAATTAAAAAGTTCATTTCTTCAGTTTCACTAGCCACATACCAAGTGCTCAGTAGTCACCTGTGGCTGCTGGCTACGATATTGAACAGCACAAGTCTAAAACGTTTCCATCATCACAGAAAGTTCTGTTGGAAAGTGCTGCTAATTGATTTCTCAGTGTGAAAGGAGGTGTCTTGAGACACTTTTGATTCTTTCATGATATTGCATTTAATATTTTAAATATTATGTAGTTTAAATAGTATGTAGTCTCATATATTTTTCCACTAGCATGGAGCTCTAATGTACTTTTCACAAATTTTTACTTTAAAACATCAACAACACTGTGTGTTATCAAATTTAAGTTCTTAAAAATGCATCCATGAAATGACAGGACAGCTTAACCACTAATCACATCATAGAGTAAAGAAGATGTGTGTCTCCAGGGGAAATTAAGAAAGTAAGCATTCCAGTTTCATTACTGCTATGGTTTGAATGTCCCTGTCAAAACTCATGCTGAAATTTAATTGCCAACATAACAGTGTTGTGACATGCAGCCTTTAAGAGGTGATTAGGTCATGAGGGATCCTCATGAAAGGATTAATTTTGTTTATCACTGAAGTGGATTAATTATCTTGGGAGTGGCCTCCTGATAAAAGGAGGATAAGTTCAGCCCCAATTCTCTGTCTCCTGAGCTCACTTCTGCCTTCTACCCTTTGCCACGAGATGACCCTCACCAGATGTCAGTGCTATGCTCTTGGATTTCCCAGCCTCCAAGAACTGTGAGCCAAATAAACTTCTCTTCTTTATAAATTACCCATTCCAAGGTATTATGCTATAGTAGCAGCAGAAAGCAGACCAAGACACTTACTTAATTTGTAATTAAAAAATTTTTAAAACATTCACCTTGATTTGTTTGAAGGCAAGGTTTTATTTTTTAAATTTGTCACCTTTGTTGAAACTTTTTTCTTTGAATAATTTTTCTTCAGACTGTTACTTTGTAATTGCATGAGAAGTCTGACATTCTAAAGAATCCTTTGAAGGAATTAGCTTTTCCTAATCTGAAAAATTTGGGGTAATAAAGGCCATGGTAATTTCAATTTCAATTTCAGCAGGATATTTATTATATTAAAACACAAGGGGCACAATTTACAAGGCCAGCATGATATACTAGGTGTCATTTTAAAATGATTAAGTGCTTTAATCAAAAGTTATGCTATATCAAGTTAATTTTCTATCAAAGTAAGTAACTTTCTCTCTATTAGGGAGAAGTTGAACTGAAATTCAGAGAGGTTATCTAAATTCATGCAGGTAGGAATGGCAGAGTAAGGATTTAAGCTTATGTCCTCCAAAATCAAAATCCTGTCCTTCAATTCTACAATAGTGGTGTGCTGGCAAACCAGCTTTTAGAATTAAAAAAAATAATCCATGATTTGTCACATCTTCCAATTTTTGTGATGTAAATACTCCCTCTAGGACCAATTTTAAGCTACCAGTGGTTTAAAAAGCAGCTCACAAAATTCCCAAGTACTTAATTATTGGCTCTTCTGAGCCAATCTGAGTGGCTACAGCACACCAATGCTTCTTAGTCTCTTTAATATACAGAAAAATTTTGAGTGAAGGGGAAAGGTGAACGGTTTGTTAACTTAAAAAATCATACAATTTATAAATATAGAAGAGAGAGTTTTATTTCATATAAAGGGTTATAGCCTGCAAGGTGGCCATTCTGATAGGATGGGAAGGGTAGCCTCTGCCAGAGTCTGGAGACTGGCATTTTGCAGGAGGAGGGGTTGGGCCAGGGATTTACGCTGAACAGAGTGGCCAAGTATACGTATTCTATAGGTTATAGGAGGAACTGTGAATATTTATGAAAGGGGGTCATGTGCATGTGTTGTAAGCAAACATACATGTTACATGTAACCTATGTTCACTTTGGGGTAAAGACTTAACATTTAAATGTATTACAGTGAAGGCCTATAATGTTAAAAGGTGAAGCAGGGACATGAAGGTACTTAAGTGTGTAGTCTCTAAACCACCCAGAACCAGTCCATGGTTGGTGGTTTCTTATCAGGAGAAAGTTCCTGAAATCAGTCTCTTATCCAATCAAAGCTGCAGTTATGGCAGAAATTGTTCCATAATATTGAGAAAGAGGGAATTCTTCCCAACTCATTCTACAAAGCCAGTATCACCTTGATACCAAAGCCAGGAAAGAACATAACAAAAAAAGAAAACTACAAACCAATATCCCTTATGAATATAGATGCAAAAATCCCCAATAAAATACTAACAAACTGAATTCAACAGCATATCAAAAGAATAATCCATCAGGACCAAGTGAGCTTCATCCCAGGGCTGAAAGAAGGATTCAACATATGTAAATCAATAAACATTGTTCATCACGTAAACAAAAGCAAAAACAAAGACTATATAATCAGTTCGCTAGATGTAGAAAAATCATTCCACAAAAATCCAACACACTTTCATGATAAAAAACCCTCAACAAACTAGGAATAGAAGGAACATATCTTAGAATTATAAAAGCCATATTTGACGAACCCACATCTAACATCATACTGAATAGGGAAAAGTTGAAAATATTCACTGTAAGAGCTAGAACAAGACAACGATGCCCACTGTTGCCACTCCTATTCAACATAGTGCTGAAAGTTCTAGCCAGGGAAATGAGGAAAGAGGAAAATATTAAATGTATCCAAATTGGGAAATAGGAGGTCAAACAATTGCTCCTCACTGCTAGAAGGTCTTGTATCTAGAAAAACCCAAAGATTCCGCCAAGAGTATCCTGGAATTGATAAATAAATTCAGCAAATAAATAAATAAATTCAGGATACAAAATCAATGTACAAAAATTAGTAGCACTTCTATATACCAATAAAAGTCAGGCCAAGGTCAAAGCAAAGATTCAATAACATTCACAATAGCTATGAAGAAAATAAAATACATAGGAATATACCTAACCAAGAGGTGAAAGATCTCTACAAGGAGAACTACAAAACACTGAAGAAAAATCACAGAGGTTATAAATATATGGAAAAAACATATCATGTTCATGGATAGGTAGAATCAAAATTGTTAAAATGTCCATAGTACCCAAGTGATTTACTAATTCAATGCAATTCTCACCACGTTACGAAAGTTATACTTCACAAATCTGGAAATAATAATTCTATGCTTCATTTGGAACCAGAAAAGAGTCTGACTAGCCAAAGGAATCCTAAGTAAAAAGAACAAATCTGGAAGCATCATATTACCAGACTTCAAACTATACTACAAGGCTATAGTAACCAAAACAGCAATGATATTGGTACAAAAATAGAGACATAGATCAGTGGAACAGAACAGAAAACCCAGACATAAAATCATCTGGCTACAACCAACTGATCTTTGACAAAGCAGACAACAATATACACTGGGGAAAAGAAGCCCTATTCAATAAATGGTGCTAGGAAAATTGGATAGCCACATGCAGAAGAATGAAACAGGATCCATATTGCTCACCACTCATAAAAATTAATTCAAGATGGATAAAAGACTTAAATGTAAGGCATGAAATCATAAGAATTCTAGAAGAAAATGTTGGAAAAACTCTTCTAGATATTGGCCTAGGCAAAGAATTTATGACTAAGACCCCAATGGCAATTACAGTGACAACAGAAATTAATAAATGGAATTTGATCAAACTAAAAAGCTTCTGCACAGCTAACGAAAAAATCAAAAGAGCAAAGAGACAACCTACAGAATTGGAGAAAATATTCACATGCTATACATCCAATAAAGGGCTAATGGCCAGAATTTACAAAGAACTTAAACAAATCAGCAAGAAAAAACCCAAACAACTCTATTAAAAAGTGGACAAAAGACATGAATAGATGCTTCTGAAAAAAAGATAGACAAATGGCCAAGAAACATACGAAAAAATGTTCAATGTCACTAATCATCAGGGAAATACAAATTAAAAGCACAATGAGATATCACCTTACCCCAGTTAGAATGGCTTTTATTAAAAGGTCCAAAAACAGTAGATGCTGGTGTGGATGCAGAGAGAAAGGAACACTTATACACTGTTTGTGGGACTGTAAATTAGTACAACCTCTATGGAAAACAATGTGGAGATTCCTCAACGAACTAAAAGTAGACCTACCATTTGATCCAGCAATCCCACTACGGGGTATCTACCCAAAGGAAACTAAGTCATTTTATCAAAAAGACACCTGCCCTTGAATGCTTATTGCAGCACAATTCACAATTACAAAGATGTGGAATCAACCCAGGTGCCCATTAATTCATGAGTGGATTAATCAAATGTTGTGTATGTACACCATGAAGTAGTTACTCAGCCATAAAAAAGATGAATTAATACCTTTTGCAACAATCTGGATGGAATTGGAGACCATTCTCCTAGGTGAAGTACCTCAAGAGTGGAAAAACAAACACCCCATGTACTCACTATTAAATTGTAACTAACCGATGAGCACACAAGTACACAGAGGGAAGTAAAACAGTGGAAAGAATACAGGGAAGAGGGGCGAAGAAGGGAGGGGAGGAAACCAACCTAATAGGTGCTACGAACACTATTTGGGTGATGGGCACACCTATAGCCAGGACTCAAACATTACAAAAATGATTCATGTAATCTAAAACATTTGTACCACCTTAATATTCTGGGGGAAAAAAGCTGTTATGGCTTGTGGAATGGGGGTGGGGGGCAGTCATTGAGTCAGTACTTGGTGGTGGGTGAGCTGCAGCTATTTCAATATTGCTTATCTTGAGGCCAGTGCTTATTTCGCTGCTAGAGAAAAAGAAAAAACTTGTGACAGTTAGAATACAGTTTATTCTTTGAGTGTGAGAAAATTAACCTTTGCCTGGCATGGCCTACTTTCTATTTATAATTTGGTATCTGATTGCCATGAAGAGTCCATTCTGTCAGTCTTATGATCGCTATTTTAATATTAACGCTGGTCAGTTGTGCCTAAATCACAAAAGGGAAGGATATAATGAGGTGTGTCTGACCTCCTTTCCTACCATTGCCAAGAACTCAGTTTTTAAGGTTTCTCTGGTGTCCTCTTGGCCAAGAGGGGGTCTGTTCAGTTGGTTGGGGGCTTAGGATTTATTTTTAGTTTACAGGTTCTACAAAAACCAAGAACATTGTGGAAATATGTCCTCTCACCTTTCTCTGGCCCTGTATTTTATTACTTGGTATTTTCAACTAGGGAGATCTATCTATCTTAACTTTTATCCAAGTATGATTATTATTTAAGGTAGTAAAAATACTTCACTATAATTCTTTTTTTATTTGAACTTCATTGCATGATATGGATCCTAAAAGAAAAATTCTAGTGTGCTATCATTCTTACTGAAAATTCAACTTGATTCTCTTTTCTCCTCCCTCAACAAGCTGAGGTGAGGTTGGTATCTAACTACAGGTAAAAAAATTATGTTTAATAATTGAGTAAAACATGTCAATAGCCTTATACATATAAAGATAGCACATTTTATTCTCAGAATGGAAATGTCTCAAGACTTAACTGACCATATTATCTAATAACTGTCATAAAGAACAGCATGCTATTAACTACACAATGTTAAAATTACTTAAAAAATTTTTTAACATATGATCTCCAAATTATAATTACAAATAATCGGTATTAAAAATTGCACCTAGCAGGCCAATTTTTTAAAAATTACATGCATGCATCTCTTGACAATAACTCAATTCTCTAGGTGCAATTTTGAGGCAGTGTTACCTTAAGTCTGATACAGCATATCACAGAATAGAGGGGATCTTTGAGGGGAGAGCCTGGGAGAACGTCTGAAAACATTCCCAATTAAAATGATCTTCATCATGTTCAAATTTTTGTGTGCATAGAACCACCTGTGGAGCTTGTTAAAAAGGCAGTTTCCTAGGCTTCACTACAATAGATTCTGAAGTAATAGATTTAAAGAATGGTTGAGGTATATGCAGTTTTCACAAGCTCACCATATGGTTTTGATGGAAGTTTAATCTTCCACTAAAATAGAATTTAAATAGAAGAAAATTGCATACCCAAACTTAACGAACTGCTGTTCCCTAAATACATAATAGTTTCCCAGTTCTTAGGGACTTTGTGTCCCCTTAAACACACTCCCTTAAATCATCCTCTCCTTTTAAATTTTGTTTGCATTCCAATTTGCTTTTTCTTATGCATTTTATATATCACTTTTCAGTAAAATCTGTCTTGACCCCCCTGAGTAAATTACCTCTCCTCTTTTGTGTGCACACATAACACCGTCTACATCTATTCTTGCATCTATTAAGCTCCACTACACTTTTGTTTGTTTGTTTTGATCCCTGATGGCCTGCAGGCTCTTTGAGATCTGGGATCATCTTCATTTTGTGTTCCCTGTCAGTGACTCATTAAATATGTCAAATGGATGACTAAACAAACCAGCTTACCTGCTACAGAAATTTCTTCCTTGAGTTATGCTTTACTGTTTGGTTCTTAGGCCATTAAAAAAAAAAATCTGTGAACATATTTTAAAGGTACCACTATTAAAAATGTGACCATTGTATTTCTGCATGTTCTTTCTGTAAGGACCTAATTGACAAACTCCTTTTAGAAAATATTTGTCCCTCTTAAGGAATTCATATCTTCATGAACTCAGAATCCTGCCTACTTTGAGAATCCTGCCAGCTTTGAGTCCTCTCTCCATCAGTCACCATTTCAGTGACCTCAGACAACTTGTTTAAGATCTCTGTGCTTCAGTTTACTTATCTTTAAAGAGGGATTATTATCACAACTATTTTAAGTTTTGGCTAAATTATATATGTAAATCACTTAGAATAATAAGAAAATGCAGTTAATGTTGGCTATTCTTTCTTTTATAAGATTTTGAGACTGATATTTCTCATGTTATTTTTCCCATACATTCTTACTGGAACAACTTAAGGTAACATTAATATATATTCACAGTAACTGACCACATCATTAATATGTTTGTTTTCTTCTACTTCTTCCTATTTTAATATTTCTGTATTGCCTTGTTTGCGATATGTCTGTCATACACCTACCTATGTGTCTTGATCTTTTATTTCAGGTTGTCTTGAATAACTTGCAGGATATCTAGAGAGTAAGTTATTAATAAATACTAAATTACTTACAATCCTGGGTATTTTTAATTAATATGTATGCATGTGGACTCTTATATTTATATTTTTTCTTTGTTCTCACTCATTGGATGTCACTTCTTGAAAGTGTCAATATGTTCCACCCAGTCTCTCCATTCTGATTTATTCCTGTGCTTTGGGAAAACCAAACAATCGCAAAGCCATTAGCTGCATTTATCTCAGAAAGGAACTTTCTAAAAGTCTAATCTTTGTCAATAGCAGAAATGACACATATTTTAGTTGAATTTTTGGATAACTTTGGGTAGCTATCACCTGATTTAAATAGATGGGTTTGATAGATAAGTAATCCTTGATAAATGAGGCATTATTATTATTATTTTTTTCTGAGACAGAGTCTCGCTCTCTTGCCTGGGCTTAGAGTGCCGTGGGGTCAGCCTAACTCACAGCAACCTCAAACTCCTGGGCTCAAGCAATCCTCCTGCCTCAGCCTCCGGAGTAGCTGGGACTACAGGCACACGCCACCGTGCATGGCTAATTTATTCTACTTTTAGTTGTTTGGCTAATTTATTTCTATTTATAGTAGAGACAGGGTCTCGCTCTTGCTCAGGCTGGATAAATGAGGCATTATTAATCCTCGATAAATTATAGCATTTGTTGCCTTTCCCAAAGTAAAATCCAGGAAAGAATTGTCAACCTTAAATAATGAGGTTCAGAAAACATGATTAAACACAGAGTTTGAGTACACAGCTTGAGGATGACCACTCAGGAAATACAGACTCCAAGGTAATATTGTCAGTGCTCCAAAGTAGAAAAGTTAAGGTTTACTCATATAGACAGACACAGAAGTTTAGCAAGGTTACAATATTTTCCATACAAGGTCAGTAAATATATTATAGCAATTTGATTGGCTACAGCATGCCACATGCCAAGGAAGATTGCTTTAACATTCCATAAAGAGAAGTAATGGTCTCAAAGGGTCTTACCTCTGATGCCATTCAGTAGAAGTTGCAGCTGCAAGCTACCTGATTCAGGCCACATAGCCAAATTCCTCTCAGGGCTCACAATAATTTAAAATTCCAACCGCTTTAAGTTTGAATTATTTAATCTTACAGTATAAATAACATAATTTGAAGATGATAAGCAGTAATGAGCAGACAATTTGGAAATACAACATCCTCAACATATTGACACGAATCAATACGTTAATAAAAATATGTTTCATGGATAATGGAAGCAGAGAAACACATTCAAAAAACTTTCAGTACATCAAAAAAGATTGAATATAACTGAATTCTTAGAGAAGAAGAGAAAATCAACCTCTGATTGTAGTTTCCCAAAATCTTCATTGACAGATTTTTAATCGTTTGCTTCAGGCATATCGATATCAGCAGTGTCATTGTGTTCCTGGAACCTCCCATCCTAGGCCAGCTTTACAAGGAGACCATCCTAGCAGACTGTCTCTTCAGAACTGATTGGGAAGGTTTACTTGATGTACAAATGTGCAATGTTGTTTAGCAGAGGAATACTACATTTATAAAGAGAAAAAATAAGTGGTTAAACTGACGTCTTTGAGCAAAAGTGACCAGAAGGAAACTCTGGAAAAAAAAAAAAAAAGGATGGCTGTCATTAACAGCAGAACAATACCACTTAAAATAACAAGCAAAGACAGCCATTTTTTAGCTCGAGATGAAAGCTCATGGCTCGTGTTGGATGAGCTGGGGTATCATCACGAAAGACTTAAAATTGAAGCTTATTATATAAATTTTCTGTTTCTGTATCTAATTACTTTCCTCATGAGTTGCATTTTGATTATGTAATACAAATGTATATGGGCACGGTCCTGATACTTCAAGGTTGCTCAAATCCAGGGTCAGTTATGTTAGTTGAATAAGCATGCATAGGAAGGTGAAAATACATTTGCCAGGGAAACTGATGGGGAAGGAATTGTTTAAAATATCATTAGCATTAAAACTTTTACCCATATTTATTCCATCTTCCTCAACACCTGCAGTATATTTACAAACTCAGTTTTTTGCTTCAAAGAAGGAGGAAGACAGCACATTTTGGAGCTATTGTCTATTTTGATAAATCTATATTTCTTCCTATCCATCACTCCATAATTGTGCAAATCTTGGGCACTAATTCCTTCATTTGTTGCTACAGAATCTTTCCAAATCTTTCCTTGGATTTACTAGTCTATAATTCCTAAGGATAACATTATTTTTTTATTTTTGTTAAGTGGGTAATACGTTTGTATTTGCTCAGACTTCTGGGATCTTATCATTCCTCAAGGAGTCTTTCAGTATAAGAGGTAATGGCACTGAGACTTAATCAGTAGTTTCTGAGTGCTCTAGGGTAGATTTCATCAAGTTTAGATTACTTGTAAGGAAGCGGCTTGACTAAGTAGTCCCTTACCTGTTAAGGTACTGTTAGCAATTGCTTTGCCATCAGTGTTGAAATTTATGTGGGGCCTGCAATCACGCTTAATTCTTTTTGGGAAGAGGAAAGAAAATACAATTTAAGATCTGGCACTCTGGATTTCCTCTTTTATTTATTTATTCAAAAATATTTGTTAATTTTTTTTAAAGAAAATTTTGTATGCTTACGCACAACCATCTTTATATGATGAAAAGCAGGATAATGTCACAGGTAATATTAAAAGCAAGACCATTGGAGCCAAGTGTGCTGGGTTCAGAATTTTAGCTTTGCCAGTATCTATTTGTGGGAGCAAGTTTGCTCATTGTGTTTCTTTTTCTCCATTTATAAAATTTAGTCAAAGTGGTACCTACCTCACATCTACTTTGTAGAGTAATTGCAAGGATTGAGTTAATATATAAAGCATTTAGAACAGTAAATAGCACCTGGTGGACCCTACGAATACTGATTCCTAATTAAATATGTCATATGTGTGCATGTATATGTAAAATATTCCCTACATCTACACATATGTACATACCTGCATATAAACATGACATTTTATTTCCCACGTATGTTGCTACTTATACCATATATATGTACTATAGCTATTTAAAGGATAAACTAAAATATTTTAAAGGTATGAGTATGACTCTTACACAAATATAAAAAAAATACATGTCAAATATTTGACATTGATTAATAAGAGAACTAAGATGTTAAAACAGATTCAAAGGAGGATTCAAAATATGTACATATAGGCTGGACGCGGTGGCTCATGCCTGTAATCCTAGCTCTCTGGGAGGCCGAGGCGGGCGGATTGTTTGAGCTCAGGATTTTGAGACGAGCCTGAGCAAGAGCAAGACCCCGTCTCTACTAAAAAAAAATAGAAAGAAATTATCTGGACAACTAAAAATATATGTAGAAAAAAATTAGCCAGGCATGGTGGCACATGCCTGTAGTCCCAGCTACTCAGGAGGCTGAGGCAGGAGGATCGCTTGAGCCCAGGAGTTTGAGGTTGCTGTGAGCTAGGCTAACGCCACGGCACTCACTCTAGCCAGGGCAACAGAGTGAGACTCTGTCTCAAAAAAAAAAAAAAAATATATATATATATACATATAGAGGCCATCAGTAATGATGAAATAAATTTTCTTGCTTACATATATATATGTAACTACACATAATAAGCTCTTTACCTACCTACCTCTCCATTTATAATTTTCTTTACCTTGCATTTTGCTAATTATTTATATATATTATTCCACTATACTTGGTCGCTGGGTGCTTATAAACCTTATTTTTGATTTGTCCTCACTTTCCTTTTGTGTAGAATGATTCTGAGATTTAGTTTTAGAGAACTTATCCTTTTGCCAAGTTGATTTGCTGCAGCATATTTCATTTATTGTCATGATTCTGTTTAAGCATCTAATAATGCTTCTATTTACACTTTACCTACTCTCCTTTTTGTCCTCTAATCCAGAAGATCTTTTCTATTGTTTCTCCATGCTAACATTTGCATTTTCCGAGGACATTTGCTTTGTCTGCATTTTCCTCTACTTTATGTATAAAATCCTACTTGTTATTCCTTTATTCAAAGACCATATTAAAATATTAAATTGTCATGTTGTTCTTTTTGTTTTTTGACTTTGTACAATGTAAACCCCTTAATCATATACCCAATGGCCATTTACCTTTAGTTCTAGGATTTTCACACTTTACCAATTGTGTTCTCAACTTCCATGAAAATCTGTATCACTGACACAGAGGACAGTGTCTTTTTTGCTTCATTCTCTACTTCTAGTGATATTTGAAAGATATCTCACCAAGAGTTTTATTACTCATTATCATTGTTTTAATTATGTATTCCTATAATTCTTTTGTGAATGTGATTAAGTATCCTCTTTTCTCATTATTGTTCCTGGTACAACTTCTAAAATCTGCATCAGCTGATTGCTTTCTTCATCATTACAATTTAAAATCACCTCTTGACTGTGTTCATCATTCACTGAAATTATCTCAAAGTCCCCTCCTTGGATTAATGACTCCTTCTTGCATTGTACTGCACTCTCCTTTCCTTGAGAGATAAATAGGTAAGTAGCCCATTCCATAATCATCAACTCATGAGATTAGAAGATAATACTAGAAACTATTTAGAGTTGATCCCCTTGATTCCAGATGGGAGGGAGGATACTGAAACTTTCCCAGTCTGATGGTTATCTCTTCAGAAGGAGATTTGGGGACATCTTATGAGAATAAATTTATCTCGATGCTGTGATGCAGAATTACTAAAAGCGAAGGTTCAATTAACAGCTACAAATTCAAGTAAGTTTAAATCACATTACTGCCAATTATCCTTTGCTGGTACGTGCCAAAGGGGAATATTAACCAGAAAATTAGCATATTGAGAGTTTCATTCATATACAAATCAAATTCAAGCAAGATGTCTCTTCCAAGGAGAAAAAACAAACCTTGTATCCTTAGTTATCTTTGTAGGACAAGAGAGTCAATGAGGTACCAGATTTTAGGAAAAAATTTATGAACTTTCTAAATAACTTTATATTTGTTTCATGGTAAGATTTAATTGTATACTAAGTGGAGAATGTTTCCGGAGTTTACATTTATAATTTCTCTGCTTACTTATCTTGTAACTGATAATAACTTTATTTATTTGTGACTTATTACCTCAGCAGAAGAGCAATTTCCTTTTTTAACCCTTTTCCTTCTTTTTGTGAGATAGTCTCTTACTGAAGTGAAGTGGTAGAGAAAACGATTCAGAGAGAAGCATCAACACTTTGCAGTGTATTAATCAATAAAACAAAACGTGCTTACAGTTGTTTCTTACCTCCCAACCTTCATTTATTCTTTCTTTTCTTCTTGAAATATCTAATATCTCATATTTACCCATCAATGTTTTAAGACTCAATTGAACTATCACTTTCCTCAGGAAGTTTGCCCTCATTCTCTGTATTTGTTTTAACAAATCCTTCTGCACAGTCACCCTGCCCCGTACATGGGTTTATCATTGCACTGAGTCTTTAGATTGACTTGTCCACGCGTCAGTCTGCTGTTCTGGGCTATTAAGTCCTTTGCAGGTTGGATGATTCTTGGTTACCCCTGCATCCTGTTGACTGACACTGCATTTGGTGAATAGAATTCTATTTATATTTGGTAATGTCAGGTTTTAGTCTGAAACATCGGTTCTTGGCACGCCCATGTCCAAAGACACGTCAAAGTTAGGCAAGCACAAGAATGAAGTTTATTGAGGAGAGAAAGATAGGATTGTAGGGCAAGAGCAAGATATAGGTTTATAGAGGATGATAACATATGCCACAGATGACGACCAGACCCATTGTCACAGCAAAGGGAAAGCCAAAGGAAGGGCGCCAAAAGGGGTTGGCTATGGTCTGCGTCTTGTTTTATAGTGCCCAGATAGGCACGTCCCTCGTGGTTCAGATATTACCATGGAACCACTTTGATTGGACAGTTGGGTGTCACATGACCTGATTCTTAACTATGCATGCAGGTCGTTCTAGGTTAATTTCCAGACTCTGTGGTACCTATGCGGCTTAGCCTGTGGTCTAGAGAGTCCTCTGAATTTTTTTGCAGCTGGTGCACTAAGTTATACGATTCATAGGGTATTCCCTCCTCCCCCAGGTATGGAGAATTAGGGTGGGGCAGGACGAAGATGTGGGCAACAGCACTTTGGTCTCTAGCAGACCTGGAATCCCTTGCTATCTACCTAACAGTAAGTAGAATTCTGACCCACCATTTATCATTATTTTGGTTGAAATAACATTAATCCACTAAAAATCAATATTGGGTATGTGATAAAGAAGTTTAACAAACTCATAGGGCATATGACATACAAAAATAAAAACAAAAGCGTAGTAACAACAGCAACAACAAAAAGACAAAATGAAACAAAAACAGGAAGAGAAAGACAAGTGAAATTAAATGAATTTGCTAAATCCTACATGAACTGCTACAGATTTGATAGGTATTTGTTATTAGAGTAGTTAAAATAGAGATGTACATAAGTTATCTTTAGTTTTTAAAATTAAAATTATGTTGGAGGGTCATTATAGAGAAATGACACCAAGAATATCCCATTGAAAATTCTGTACCCACTCTCCCCTGTGGTTTAACTTTACAAATAATAAGCAGTGTGTGGTGGTGGTGGTGATGGTGGTGGTTGTCTTAGGGGCAAAATTTGACCCCCTTATGATGATTGAAAGATGGTCTACCTCCCCATTTGAAGCATCAATTTCCAAGAGACAATTCACATAAGACCCTTATAGAGAGTGAGGGTGGGAAACCTGATTCTTTGGCAAAGCTTGGAGCAAACCGTGGACAGGGAGATTGGGTTCAGGGACAGTCTTAGGGAGTCAAGACTGTATTTGGATTCTGGGCCAGGGGATAGATATGCTGCTTGGATAGATCCTACTGATTGCTCAAAGTGTATACAACCTATCCATTTCTGGACTCTTATTTTGACAGAGGAGACAGGGCTGAGACTTTGATAATTCTTTTGGCAATTTTAAGTATTCTGCAACAATCACACTTCACAATGGCAGGTTATAATTCTTTGCTGGTGTTTCCCTAATTTTTACCCTGAATTCCTTCATACTTCTTAAATGCATTTATTTAATCTGATCCTGGTAACTTGTCTTTTATCCAGTGTATCGATTTGAGCCCTTCCTTTTGACACTCTGTGAGAGGTGAATTTTAACAATAGAATGATTATAAAAGGACCCTTGGAAATGAGAACTACAATGATCCAAGAATTAATGAAGTTCACTAAGAATAAATGTTCTTGGAAAAAAAACAATGTGCTCTAGTGTTTGGTTCAAAAACAAGTGTGCAATTCCAATCAGTATTCTAGAGAGCAGCATTTCTGCAACTGGTATTAGAGTCCAACACGAAAGAAATGCAGACAATTTAACAGGTTTAATAAGAATATCATAGTGGTGTTTAAAGGATTGGATCAGTTTGGAATAGTTTACCGGTGAAGAGATGATTAAGAAAAGGCTTCCAAGAATTTAAAATCTATTTTTGAAAATAAAACAATTATGGAACAGTATGAGACTATAAGCAATGATTTCTAAATTGTGAGGTTTAGGTTAATTATGGTGTATCATTTTGCAGAATAGGTGCCATCGGTTGAAGTAAGTACAGAAATTTACTTAGAGGAAGTGGGATTTAATCTGACTTTTTAAGGATGTATAGGATTTAGATGGGCATTGCATTGTGAGTGGGGTATATTGGAATAGTCCACATAAGAGAAAGAGCAAATTTAAATATATTTAATTTGGCATAATGGCTGGCTGTGCTGTATGGTGTTTTCCATTCAATTTTTCTGGTATTGTTTAAATGCCGTCATAGATGAAGGTACCAAAAAAAAAATGTTGTTTTGTCTCTTGCTTCACTGTCATTTTTATCAGGATTTTGTTTACCCTGATTAAGTAAAGAACTGTATTTCACAGGGTATTTTATATTCGTTTGAAAATAATTACTAGTAAAATGCATAGCCATAAACATATTCAAATTCCATGTATGGATTATCAGTTTTTGAAGTGAAATAAGGGTGGCAGTCTTTTAAAAAAATTATTAATGTCTAGATTG
>NW_012149285.1:1139276-1167429 GCF_000956105.1 Propithecus coquereli | reverse complement strand
AACTGGGACTGCAGATGCATAGAACTACGCCTAGCAATTTTCATTTCTTTGAAAGTAATCTGCCTTACCTACTATTGCCTTTAAGATCCTCTGTTTTTCTTTTTTCTTCCTCTGTTTAATATTTATCTATTTACCTCACACACACACATGAATGTGCACACATACACACACACACACACACACACACACACACACACACTCATCAGTGTTTTTATGCATTTCTAAAAGTGTCATATTGGGAGATTTTTCAACAGTTTACCCAGGGCTGCTTTCTCTGAGTGAGGAACAGAAATAAAAGAGCAAAGCTTATTTGTTTGGTAGAGGGATTCCAGTGGCCCTCCTAGAGTGGGTGATGGGATTTCACCATTTTGTTTGGAGCAGCCACCTCCTGGGCTAGATATTATTACAAAGGAATCAATCTTGTAATCCTTTCCTGGTCCCTCAAAGAAGATGGAATGTGAAATAATGTTATAGCTATAATCCGTAAATAGAGAAGCAACGGTTGCCGTGAATTAAGAAACTGGATTCTCTGGGCAGTTTGTAAATGTCCTGGTCAAATAAAGTTACTGCAGCAGCTTGTGAGAATGACCAATATGCTGGCAAGACACACACCAACCACCCCACCTAACAGTTGAGTAAGAGAAAGGGGCTGAGCCACAAAATAACAATTTTGCTATAAGTTTCCTCCTTGGATATGCCTTCGGTGGCTTGGGGAGACTTCTGTTACATTACACAGCAAGGTTACTTGGATTCACATCCCTTGAATCAGTATCTTTTCGTTATTTTTCCCTCTAAGGTTACTGGATAGAGTGGTAGGTCTTACAAGCCAAAATCCCTTTGCACTAAATTAAAATGTGCCTTAACTGTTGAATTTAGAAGTTATTCAATAGCTTCCTATATTCACAATGTATTTTTATTAAGTTAAAATATTCAGTTAATGATATTATTTTTCCATTTGAAAAAATCTAATATTATTAAGTGGGACCCCTTCCTATTATTAATATAACAAAATAAATGTCTTATGTATAGTTTTCTGTAACAGGGTTTTCCCCCATGTATTACAAAGATGCTTTATAAATATGTGGCTTAGCTTATGTAGCAGGGGAGCTATATGGCCATTTGGCATTCTGTGATATGTCAGTCTGAAGATATTTGGGTGATGGAGAAACATGAAAAAAAGAAAAGCTTTATTTTCCCTCTATATATTAATAGCAGTAGGTGCCTTTCAATCAATCTAGTAGCCTTTGATTTCCTATGGAAATATCCATAAATGAAAGTGTAAAATCAGTTAGGTACCAGAGTATGAACATTTTATCAAGAAGAAAAACTATGTTAGTATTCGTCTCTCGACTTATTCATCTTCGATATACTTATTTTCTATCTATTAGGCACAAAATGTACAAAAATGAGCAAGCTGGCTCTTTTCTCAAGGAACTTATGGTTTGATAAGAGAATACACATACACATGCACACACACATAGTCTATCTGTCCATCTCTCTCACACACTCACAAATCAGGAAAAGATTCATATTATTGAGCTTAATGGAATTTATTAATCTGTCAAGGAAGGGAAAAACATTTTAGGCAGAGGTGACAATATTTATATATAGAGATGTGCTACAGTGAAAATAACAGTGATACTCAGAGAAAATAAGATTATTTGAAATTTCTAAATTGTTAAGAAAGAGTGGTAAAGATTTAAAATTGGAGAGGTAGTGGGTTAAACCATAAAGGGCCTTGTGTAAAATGCTATAGAGCTGTGCCTATAATTTTGCAAATAACAGTGATATTAAGGAGAGAGACCATATCACACTACTGGAATGTATTGTAATTGTTCTTCACTCTATCTGAGGCACTTGCTTCCAAGAGTGGTACTAGACCTGATCAGTAATTAGAACCCCTTTAAAGTCTAAATTTCATGTATCCTATTCTTACCACACTTCCCATAATGACAGCTCACTCTTAGTCCAGAATCTTTCAGTACCACTATGACCCTTTGATCCTCTGGCGTTATTATCATTTAACTGTCTCTCTCCTGCTTAATGTCCTCAGTCCCCTCCTTACTTAGGATGAATTTCATAGTCAATCACCATTATAACTGCTTTGCATATAATTTCAACTTTTTTTCATCTTTCTTGGAAAACCTCCAGTCTTGATTAAATTCATCTCTCTACCTAATTACATGACTGCATTAGAGTGTGGCCAAAGAAACACACACAATCCTGCTGACTGGTCTCACCTTTAGTTCATGACCATGAACCTAAAATGGGCTGCTTGGAATCACTCTGCGTGTCCAGACGATATTCTCCTAACAAGACCGTTTCATATCTTCTAATTTCATACCCCAGAGTCCCCTCCTTAATCCCCATTCTCGCTTGATTTCTGTCCCTCTGAAAAATCGAAGCAATCAGAAGAGACCTTCCACAGACTCCCACTGCTCCTTCTCTGTCTTCTGTGCTTGCACCCAACACACTCTGCCTTTCTGCCTGTTTTCATAGATGGAATTTCTGTGATACCGTCTAAAACCAATGTCTTGACTTCCCTTGTCAATACCGCACCACTTCTTTGTTCCTTGAAATAGCTAACTCTCTATGCCCAATTCTTCTTCCGTTCTTTTTGAAACTCACACTTATGAAACTTTTGCTCTCATCTCCCCATCAAAATTTTTCTCAGGGCTCACCAATGATTTCCATGTTGGCACCTTCCTTGTTGGTACAAGATGTAATCATCTTGTCTGATGTATCAGCAGCGTGGGCATGGGGATTACTCCTTTTTCCTTAATACACTATTTCTTCACATGGATTACAACGGCCGTGTGTTCTTTGTTTCCCTTCCACTTTACTTCTCAGGCCCCTTTGCCAATAAAATGGAGAAGGAGAATTTGTTTTAAATGAAAGAAATAACTGCATATTTGTGTGTCATGGTAATAAGCCATTCAGAAGTTAAAAGTGGTGATGTAGGAAAGTGTGATGATTACTTTTATGGGTCAACTTGGCTGATTTATAAGATACCCAGATAGTTGATAAAAGGTTATTTCTGGGTGTGTCTGTGAGGGTGTTACTGAAAGAGATTAACATTTGATTACTCAATACACTGAGTAAAGGAGATCGGCTCTCACCATTGTGGATGGCATCACCCAATCCATTGAGGGTCCAAATAGAACAAAAAGGTGGAGGAAGGGTGAATTTTCTCTCTCTCTCTGAGCTGGGATATTCATCTTCTCCTGCCCTTAGACATTGCAGCTTCTGGTTCTTGGACCTTCAGACTTCAGATGTTACACAAGTCCCCTCACCCCCACCATGGGATTGTTGGTTTTCAAGCCTCTGGACTTGGACCGAATCACACCACCAGCTTTCCTGGGTGTTTCCAGCTTGCAAACAACACATCGGGGGACTTCTTGTCTTCCATAATCATGTGAGCTAATTCCTATAATAAATTTCCTCACATATTTATATATATATATCCTGTTGGTTCTATTAAATATTAATATTTCTCTGGAGAACCATGGCCAATACAGAAAACAAGGAAAGAATTGTTCTCAGTAATATCCTGAGCGTGCCAAGAGAGGATGAGATTCAGGCCAAAGTGGGGGAAATGTTTTTTGTTAAGACCATGGTAATTCATCTAAGTTAACAGGTGGGAGAGTAGATTATGTAGGTGCTGAGTAGTGGATGTGGTGGTGAGGCTCTGTTAAATGTTACTTTATGGTTGCTCCATTTTTCTTTGTGAAGTGTGACGTAAAGTCATGAACTACAGTGTGGATGGAGGGACAGAGGAGGAGGTTTAGGGATACAAGCAGACATGTGAAGTAATAAAGTGTTTCTATTAACCCTAGAGAGACCAACCCAAGTCCCCAAACTCACTGTGATTCCTGCACCGGAAAGTTACAGTGATGGACTGTGCTAATGATATGGCCAACAGCAAGCACAAGAGATAAAAAGTTTATTATTAATATACCATTGAGGACTCCCAGAAGGAAAGGGGACCTGCCAGCTAGTGGATGGTGGTGACAGGCTGATGAGAGAAGTGGCAGGATACAGAAGGAAGAGAATTTATGCATTAATTATAGAAGAACTACATTTCCTACTAGTTACCTCTTGATTGGATTTGAGTCCCAATCAGCACTTGCTGATGTTACCAAAAAGGGAATCTGTTTTTATATATTCATTACAGTCTGTGATGAGGGCCATTTATCAACTTAACCCACATGAATTATGGGGTGTTGGTTAAGGAGGGAGGGAACTGCAGAGGGGCAAGTGGTGAGATCTAGCTGGGGGGTGCCTGGATCCCCCACGACTTATGTCAAGCAGTTGCCACTCAGACATCACAAAGCGGTGACCCCTTCTCAATTCAGTCACCTGGTGTTGTGGAAGAACAAACCTATTAGATCCACACAGTATGCTATATAATTTACTTATTTATAAAGTTTTTCTGATTATTTTTTAATCTCTACCTGGTAGAATTTAAGCTCCCTGGGGGCAAGTATTTTTGCCTGTCTTTTTGACAGTATCCCGTACGGTGCCTGCACTATTTGTCATTCAATTCACATTTGTTGAAAACCTTATAAAACTTTATTCTCATACGGTTTGTAGGGATTGCAGAATCAGTATGGCAAACAAGGAGAAATTTTAACTAAAATGCTTACATTTCTCACTGTATTATAATCAGTACTGTTGTTTTTGAGTGAGTATAAATTAAGTCAAAGCGTTTTATAGAAAAAAAATCCTTTCTCTTTTTCATTTTCTTCACATAACTGAGAATCGAAGAGATGAACTAATTTCAGTTATTGCTGGATCTAAGGTTTCTGTCGAAGATCAAGCCACCAAGCTAGGATGCTGTCTCCCTTTCTGGCTCTGCCGGCCTTGCTTGGATTTATTCTCAGCCAAGCTAGAGGGATCTACATGTGAGGGCTGCTTGAAGTCCCATGCTGACATCCTCCTTTCCACCTCTGATCCATCTTTGATCTGAGCCACTCCTTGGAATTTGGGCAAAGAGATAAAACTAAAAAGGAAACGCATCATCTGCTGTGGTGGGTAGAGACAGGGACAGGGACAATCCCTGGAGCATTTAGGCATGAGCACTTTCTGTTCTCTAAAGGATTTAGGACGATTCATTTGCCTCCAGTGCACACGCTGTTCCCTTTTACAGGAATGACTTCCTAGCATGTTAGTTGGATAAACTCTTGCTTAGTTTTCAAAACCCTGTTCAGATTTCACCTTCTCTGTGAAATTGTCTGCATCAGTCTGGGTTCATTTAGGAAAAGATTCACTACAAGTGTTAGAGAAAGGAGCAATTTCATCTTGGAATCTATGTATAGGATCTAATGTAGGAATTAGAGTTTATCTGATCTGGGGTGCCACAGGCGGGAAGGCTGTGAGATTGGAGGCTGGCAGACTGGCAAAATAGTCAATATGGCGTCAGCCTGGAGGAAGCTGCTAATCCAGTAGATCACTGAGTGGGAGTTTCTGGAAGGGTCTGAAACTTGCTGCATCAGTTACTGTAAAATGCCAAGCTTCATGGTTTCTGCTTGCCTCTTCCTTCCAAATCTCTTAGCAGTTCCTGTCAGCGGCAAAGTCTAACCCGGCACTATTCAGGCTAAGTGGATTTGGAGAAGTGTGGTCTCTAGCTTAGAAAGGACTGACGGTGATGCTGCCAGACTGACAGCTGCCAAAGCACTGCCATGGGCAGGTGGTCTCCCCAATCCCTGACCCAGACAACCTGTACCACCATGACAGAGGCCATGCTTCTTCCGCTGCAGCTTCATGGCCTTTCAGCTCACTTCTGTGTACTCTATAAATAGTTCTGTTGTCACATCTTTTACATCCTATTATAATTATTTATTTATATAACTGTCTTCCTCCTCAGGTTGTGACTATAGAAACTACTACTTTCTTATTGATTTTCATATCCCCAGAGCCTGACATAAAGTAGGGCCCTAAAAAATTCCCATGGAGCTAAAATATTCTGATAAAAATATTGCAAACATTATAAAGAAAGGACCAGATAGCAATAGATATCAGTAAAATAAAGGCATAGGATGCCATTGCTAGATGTTGTGAGAAGTTTTGTTTGGAGGAGTTGTATTTGTGATGGTGTGAAAACTCCAGTGAAGAGCTGGGAGGGTTTCAAACCTGGATTAGAGTTGGAAGTAATTGGTTGTTATTTGTTTGTATCCATTTATTTTGAAGAAAAATGTCAAAGGCACAAACCTTTTGTTTTTATTAAGGTTGCAATTATTCAATTAGCAAAATCATCTCAATCTTAGCCTGAAAATAATAAAAAGTAACAATAACAGTATATTTTTTATCTAAAAGAATACTGCTTTCATAGTTTTTAAACCATTACACTTAATTCTTGAGAAAAGCAAAAGATGGCTAATTTGTCTTTAAGTAGAGGTGTTAGCATTATATATTTTACTAAAATGGGTTGGTTCACCCATTGGATAGCTGACATGCCTTTAAGAATTCCATTATTAGTCTAATTCCATAATCAGTGTGGTACTTTCCTTTGAGTGAGTCTCTTTGTCTTAGAGTATTTTCTTCTCATCCTCCTCCTCCTCCTCATCTCGCTTTGTCATCCTGGCTAGAGTGCAGTGGTGTCATCATAGCTCACTGCAACCTCCAACTCCTGGGCTCAAGCGATCCTCCTGCCTCAGTCTCCCAGAGTGCTAGGATTCCAGGCGTGAGCCACCCCATGCCCTGCCTGTCTTGGAGTATTTATCCTGGTTGATACTGTGTTGTTTTAGAACTTAGAGTCCTGAGTTTAATTCTGAATTCTGTCAGTAACTCGGCTAACTTTGTCCAAGTCACTTTTCTACCCAGTGCATGAGTATAAAAATAGGCATCCAATCTCACTCTATTGGAAACCCTACAATAATGTTTTCAAAGCACTTCGTATTCCTAAGGCAAAATGTACTATATAAAACCAAAGCTCTATTCTTTCTAAAAGTGAATTGAAAGTAAAAAAAAAAAAAAAAAAAAAAAAAAAAAAAAAAAAAAAAAAGTGTATGATGGAATTTCTTTTCCCTGCATAAATAATTAAAATGACATTTTGCACGAGACACTCTAGGGTCCACTGAATAAGCCATTAACTCATTGTTTAATGTTTGCTCCCACAGGTGACTTGAGAACAATACCTGCAGCACATTGAAGTAATTTTCTTATTTTTAGCTATCGCTTTGCTTTTAATTTTTCATATATCATGTAAAAAATAACAGGTCATTAGTAAAAAGAGAAAAAAAAACTAGAGAGAGATTTTTCTCATTCTTTTGAGGAATGCAGAGTTAATTGCTCATGCTTTTATACTTCATTATAAACAGAAATCTTGCCCCCAATATGGCACAGACTACAAGGATTTATATTAATAATATCATATTGTATAAGATGCTTTAAAACCATTCCATGAGCTTATGCATTTGCAGGAGGCTGGAGACCACAAAATTAAGACCCAGAGCAGGAAAATTTTAAGTCTCTGGGCTTAGCTGGGAGAGGAAAAAACTCAGTGTGTAATCTGTATAATGTCATTTGCTTACAGTAAATATCCACCATGTGCATGGTATGATGCACAAAATATTTTGGGTGAAGGGAGATTGAAGAAGGACATGTACTAACAATTCAATGTTGTTAGAGAAGTCCAAGAGCATCCCTCCAGCTCACTTACTCTATGATTCTCCGTACACTCCTTTTTTGATCTTATTTGAAATTCAATCTATTGTTTCTCCCACATTTATACAATGTAGTGCTCCTTTGTATTAATGCTTTTTTTCACATCTACTTAACATTGTAATTCCATCATCCCAGCCATTCTTTTCTCTGTATGCTGAATAACACTGCTCCATTTCGTCTGTCTGGCGAAACCTCAATCTTGCAGAGACCCAAATAGAACTGCCTGATTTATTCTCAACCCAACTTAAGCTGTTTCACAGGGAGACTCCACTTCAGAGACTACCTCTGAGCTCCCCAATGCTTTCGTAAAAGGTCTGTGCTTTTTAACAGGGCTTACAGGACTTGGGACATTCTATTTCCAAAACTTGGCTCCTTGGCACTCTCCCAATACACTCTGAAGATATGGTAGATTTTAGGCATAAGTTCTAGTGTTCTTTACCACTGTAGGATGACTATAGTTAACAATAATATATAGCTTCAAATAGCTGGAAGGAGGATATTGAATGTTCTCAACACAAAGAAATGATAAATGTTTGAGATGATGGATATGTTAATTTCCCTGATCTGATCACCATATATGTATGGAAACATCACTGTGTACCCATAAATATATACAATTATTATGTGTCAATTAAAAATAAAATATATGAAAAAGAAGCCATTGGAATGCAAACAAATAAAAACAAAATGGAATACCTCAATATATCCAGGTCTATTTCCCCCTGGATATGTAGCCATTCTCCCCCGCAAGGCCATTGCTCTTCTCTTCCATATGGAGAGAAGCTATTCTATTCTGCCCCCCTGCTGTCTTCACAGCTGCTGACCAAAACTCAGTGAGTGCTCAGCAACCAAAGTGCTGTTCAGCCTACCAGCCTATCCTCAGAATACATTCGGAAACCATCCCTTATTACAAGATCATGTCCTTAGTTGGTGAATGGAGATAGATGGGGTTAACTTTGTCCTTGAATAGCTTATCAACATATTTCTTCCAAAAAATTCTCTTCCCCAGAATAGATATGTGTGTGTGTGTGTGTGTGTGTGTGTGTGTATGTATTTATATCTCCTGATTCCACTATCTATCTGATTCCACTGTTCCCCCTTCCATTCTGACAAGTGTTGTGTGGAAAGTTATATGATCCAACTGTGATTGAGTTCAATTCAAATTCATATTATTCAAGACTAATTGGATCCTCACTGCTGCTTCACGAATCTCTTCACTTCTCTTTAGCTTTTGTATTTGGAGCAGTAGCTGTCCTAAACTATTTTAGGTCCATCAAGACCTGACTTCTTTCTGATTACATGACTTTTCCTTCTATTTTAATAGAATTACCAAGACTAATGTTAACTCCCGCTGCTATGCCTTAAAATGTCCTTATATTTTCTGCCCTTTCTTGTACTTTTCTGTCTCATAGGAGAAATCATCCCTTCTTACTCCTACGATTGTTGTTGGTGTGGTAATTGTGTAGCAATCCCTCAAATGGACGAAGCTTACTATTCCTCCAGTTTTATTCAGAATCGAGTGAATTATCGAAGTTGATCTTGGGTTTCCTATTCTCTTCACATGTTCTCATCTCTCCACCTGCCTTCCTAATTGTTTCTTGTGTTTTTGGGTTTAATGCCTTAATAATTCTTCTCTTCCTTCTGTGCCCCACCATTCACTTCCAGGCTCAAAATGTTGAAATTCTACTTACCCTTCCAGGCTCAAAATGTTGAAATTCTGCTTACCCTGGAGTTCCATCTAGGGCAGGTCAGGTCTCCCTGGGAATGAAATTGACCTCCCTTTAGCTGGCTCTATCGTGATATCTTTTCTCATTATAATTACTTCTTTGCAGATTTGTCTATCTCTTTATATTATTACCTCTTTAGCTAGAGAAACTTTGCCCTGCCTCTACCACCTACCATCTAGTGTTAAGGTTAGAGTTAGAGATAAACACGTGAATGAACTACATATCCTATTTAAAAGAAGTACTATTTAGGACAAATCATATTTTAGTAGGGAATGGAAATGGAAAAAGGAAAGATTAATGAGGCATGTTAGACCCAGGTGCTTCATTAAGCTGATCTGTGCTGGTTTGATCAGTAGGGCACATTCCGTTACTTGAAATACCCACTGAAAATTTCTTAACCAGAAGAGCAAAGCTACTTTCCTGTGAATTTGCAATGTCAATCTTATTTATTCAGGGTAAAAATGGAAAATGTGTCATTTTTAAAAGTTTGACTAGCATATTTTCAGGATTTTTGTTTGGTCATCCTCTGTATGAATAATATGCAATATACTATCTCTAGCACAAACTAGTAACATTCAATAAGGAAAATTTTAAAAAAGAAGATGTTGGTCTTTACTCCTCTCTCCTTCTTTCTCTTGCATCCCAAACAACCACCAGGACCTCAGGGTCTTCGTGCTGCCACTCTGGTTCCTGTAGTACTTTACCGGCTCTTAAGGGGCTTAGGTTTTGTTTGATCGTATATTTTATTTTAAACCTCAGAGAAGACAATTTTCTGAATTTCTACCTGACTTATCTTGATAAGGTTATGTGCTAATATTCTGAAAAAATTGTCTATGCTGATGTATTATTACATAGGTTTTGACAGTTACCATAGCATGCTTAGTAGGTTGTTTCTAAGATATAACAGTTTAATATTAACAGCAGATCATTTTAGGCATGAAAGCAGACAGATAAGAGTAGTAGTTTTATTTTTTTATTTTTTGAGATGGGGTCTTGCTCTTGCTCAGGCTGGTCTCGAACTCCTGAGCTCAAGCAGTCCACCTGCCTCCGTCTCTCAGAGTGCTAGGATTACAGGCGTGAACCACCGCACCTGGCCAAGAGTAGTAGTTTTAGACATGTTAGTTTTTAAGCAACTTTTGGACCATTTCACTGGCTAAACCAAAGTTTCTTAGCCTAGGTCTTTGGATCCTAAGTGTATTCATAGATTGCCTTCCAAGAACCAGATTCTTGTGAAGACGTTCAAAGAGTTTGCAACAATTTGTATAGGCAAGTTAACATTTTCTTTCCCCATCCCCACTGGAAAGAGTGTCCAAAACATTATTCATATTTTCAATGGGATCTAATACATCTCAAAATGTTAAAAACCTTTGGCTTATTTTTACTAACTTCAAAACACTTTTGAATGTAGCAAAAAAATATGCATACAATAAAAATTAGGGAAAAGTTTCGAAAATTAGCTTATCTTAGATACATAAAGTCACTCTATATACTGATTGAGGTGTATTGTATAATAAATAGTATGGTGTCTTTTAACATAGTTTGCCACACCCAGAAGCTGTTATTGGCTACTCATAAGTAGACTTTCTCCTTTACTAATGTGAAAATCTCCAAATCCTCATGGGTTATTTTTCTTTTCAAATTCAATTGTTCTCCACTCTGTATTTTCTCTCAATAAGTAACAGATGGAAATCTTTTAAGCTAGGATTTAATATTTAAAAAAATTACAAGATGTGGTTCATAATCTTTTGTTTAGTTTTATTTATTCATTTTAAAGATTTTATGTAGGGTTTGCAGCTTCAGTTTTCGAAGAATATATTTAAAAAATATATTTGAGTTCTAAAACTATATTCACTTACTTCTAATGTAGACAGCAAAATCGAACTAGCCATCTGACATACCTTACCCATGAATTTGAATATAAATTGCTTCATAATATTGCCTAAGGTATTGTATCTAATGGTAAAATGGTAGAATACAAGATATTGTTAATTTTAGCAAAATTAACTTTGTGCTTTGTGAGAGTTTTATATTTCTTTTTCTATTTGCCCCAGGATATTTCTAGTTGAAACAAAGTGCCTCATTTGCAGTCAAAAAGGATGGACTCCAGGCAACACCTGGTAGTCCTATTGGTTGAGATTAAATAGCTCAGCAGTGTTCCTGAAAAACATTAGATGTTCCCTCGGGCATATTTTGAATTTCTATTTTCCATTTTTTAAATACATGTCAACATAAGCATGTTGATTATAAAAATACCTCTGAACTCATCTTAATGTTATTGCATATAAATTATTTTCAAATCAGATATCCAAACTATTTAGCTGACCAGAGATAGTACTTGTGCTTAAAGTCATGTTTGTGCATACAAATTAAAAGTATCCACAAGAAGCAATAATAACAGTGTACTTCTCATTGAACACCAAGGTCTCTTTTGCCTGGCTCAATTAATTGTCACTGAGTGCAATTTTATCATAGTTAAAATGAATTCAGGCCTACTTCCAGGTAGTAATAATTTTGGGGGATTATAGAAATTAATATTCCTCAAAGACTAATTAATAATTTCTAAAGAATCATTTGCATAAAAAATGTTTGAGCCATGCAGCCGTTATGTGTTATATGTAACTAATTCAAAGGTTCATTTTCATTATTGCGTGTAACTATGAGGTGACAGGCATGACCACTCCAAATGGCCAAACAAAAGGCTAAGTGATTGAGCAATCATTTAACATCACTTCATCCAAATGATCACATTGTTTATTTCAGTAAGGTCTGCCAAAGGAAGGAAGGGAGGGAGAAAAAAAGGAGGGAGAGTCCACCAAAATAGTGGTGATGGTTTTTGATCTTATGTTTTGTTCTGTCATAAACTTGAGAACCTTCCGTGCTTATTCTACTTAAGCCTGGTTCATTTCTGCATTTTAACATTGTACTATGCATCAAGATGAAGTCTTGATTCCACCATAAACCTGCATGGAAACAGGTTCATTATATAATACATATTTTTATATTAGCAGAAATAACTTGCCAACTTTCCATTTGTTTTGATGTCAATTTATTACAAGAAACTATTGCCTGGTATTGGAGCTATTGTGTTGCTCTGCTGAAAATTACTGTGCATAACAGCCTTAATATGTTAAGTTTATTTGACTTATTGGTAGAGCCCACCAAACAAGCACCATGTACGAGAGCATAATTCTTACCAGACAGAAGATCCATTCATTATTTCTACTATAATTACAGTGAAAAAACATTATTGATAAATCAAACCAAAATAATTATTCTTTGAAAAGGAAAGGACGTTTGTGGCTTTCTAATGCCATGGAAGATGCCGAGTATAAAATCTGTTCACTTGCTCACTCCCAAATTTGCTGGGGCAACCGAGACATATCAAATGCAACTTTCCACATCATTTCCTCCACCAAACTTCATTTCCACCATCAACAGTGGTGAAATTACAGGCCTTCAAACAGAACATATGGAGCAAAAATCATTTTATCAGAATGAGGATGTAACATCAACCCTGCACCCCAACCTCAAGCAAAAGAAAACAAAATAAGGAGTTTTTATAGCTTCGAAGACAATCCACAGGAGGTAAATTTTTCCCTATAGCAACACCCTACTGAAAAGTGTGTGCTAAGAAAGCATTTCAATTACCAGCTAGCTGAACATGATTCACAATTTTCAAATAAACTTTTTTTCCAGCTCTCTGAATATGTAGAAAATTACTTGAAGAAATAACTATAGAAAATAAGAATGCTAAAGTCAGCAGTTGAAAATGGAGAGAGTAATGTTGAATAGCTTGTTCAAATAACTTAAACTTAATGAAACCTCACTAATACATTATGTTGGTGGACTCCATATTTGAAGATAATACAACTGACTGACGTTGTTGTTAGCTGTGGGCCTAAAAGTACCTGGAAGGACCCATATGGAATCAGGAGTCTTTTTTGTTGTACATGTGAAGAATCTTTCGGCTTGGGGAAATGGTTGTTTTTGGCTTATTCTCTTCTCTTGAAAATGCCCAAGGCTTTTGCTAAATGTGAATGACCTCATTTCTGATTGCTGTGTGCCAGGTCGGACTGTCTGCTGTTGTTATTTCCCAAAAGTCAACAGTTACTCCATATTGTTTCAAATTGTGTTTTCCTATTCTTGAAGCTTTTCTTCAGACTGCTGTGCTTATAGCCATTGTAGGGCATTCTCGGAGCAAAGCACTTTCACGATCTTACAAAATATAATAGGAAAAATACAAAAATCACTTCATTTGCTGTATCACACAAAGTAGGAACATTTGCTTAAAAATGTCCCTAAAGAATGTTGCTGAATATTTGCATCAAGAAAAATCTCTTTAATTACAAAATAGCAAAACAATGGCTTCAACATTAAAATAACACCCTAGGTTAGCAGCAGTTTGAATAATCCCCCAAAGAGACCTAAAGTTCTTACTAAAATAGACAAAAATGCCATTATGACAAAAATACCATGTCTACAATGTGAAAGAAAATACAGGTAATTCCTAGTTTACAGAGTTGGATTCCAGAAATTATATATAACCTAATTTAGAAGAAGCAAAGTAAACCAGAATACAGAGTTTTAGTTTAGGAGTTACAGAGGGCTGAGATGTGATTCAGTAGGTTTTCACATTTTTTCTTAATAAACTGTGCATTTCATATTTGTAGAGGTCTTTCTGAAACCATCAGAAATCATTTGGTTTCTCATTTCAAAAAAGATTTTAGATTAGATTATCTCTAAGATATTTTATCATATTTTATTACTATGACTTCAAGTTCATTATAGGATAAGCAAATAAGAAAATTGATACGTGCAAATAATATTTAAGTAATTAAGTATATCCTTGGTTTGATGCTTTTTTTCTTTGATAACTGTGTTTAAAATATCATATACGTAGCATCATTAAGTTCAGAAGGGCTTTTAAAATCTACATATTATTTGTTGCATAGTCACAGTATGAAATTCAAATTGTGCTGCTTCCCTGGTCACCACTCAGTAAAAACACTTCAAAATATATATATCGTTTTAATTTTTAAAATTTGTATGCCTTGGGTACAGAGGGAGTATTAGCCCAATCGGGTGTCATCTTTTCAGGAACGCCAGAGAAGTAATGCTAATTTAGAAGAGTCACAGAACCATATGGTGGAGAAAGTAGAATCAGGAACTTCTGACTTTTCATTTTGGGTGCAAACACATTTCACAACAGGGACTATAACATAAGACAGGCACATTGTGTACAATGTAAGAATTGCTTTTGCAATATAAAATATTACATTAGCATAATATATATTTCATAATATATTACATATGGTAACTTCAGAGGGTCTGTGCTCCCTGGGCATTAAATGGGACTTTGACATGAGGAAAATGCACAGAGGCCTTAATTATACTCATTTTTATCATTTCCTTTCCAATTGCCCTAATTTCATGATGTAATTTTAGAGGACTTAAGATAAATGGTTCAAAATCATAAAAATAAATTATATTGAGCTATACTTAAAATAATTATGACATTTACTTAATATTATTTTTTCATGCATGTAAACTATTATGAGTTAGTTCTGAATGGTATTGTGGCTGATAGCCTGTAATAGCTTATATGTGCTAAATAGTTATTTAAAATGCTTCCTTGATTAAAATTCTCAGGAAAACATCCTTATAACATGAGACAGACTTCATTTGGCAAATATATATCACATTTGATCTTTGATTTTGTCTTCCCTGATCTGCAATATGTGTTTATCACAGTTAAGAAATAGACGAAGAAACAGTTTATTGGGTGAAAAATCAGACTTAGCTTCCAGGTATATGGATTTGTATTTGTGGTAAAAAGACCATGAAAAGCAATGTTGGACTAATATGTTTTGTAGATGTTGATGACAAAGATTCTTTGCTTGACCAAACTTCAGTCAGCCTCCTGAACCTTCTCCTATGCCCATCTGTGAACCCTGCTAACTCAGTTTAGCAAAAATCCCCCATCTTTGATATCTAATCACCCTCAACATCTGAGCAGGTTCCTCATCCTCCACCATCTTCCATGTAACCACAATGCATTTACAGAACATTTCTGTGAATCCATAAAATTCTCTTGTGCCCCTTGCCAGTAAACTCATTCATCCAACCCCAGTCTCAGACATCTGCTGTTTTAGAATTTCATATAAATGGAATCATATATTGTGAACTGTTTCGAGTCTGACTTCTTTCATTCAGTATGATGCTTTATAATTTTTTCAGTGATATATTGTGTATTTTGTTCTTTTTTGTAGCTAAGTGGTATTTTATCCTATGGATTTACCACATTTAAAAAAATCCCTTCACACATTGATAGATAAGTTACTTCCAGCATTTCGATATTATGGATAAAGTTGTTATGAACATCTATGTACAAATCTCTGTGTGGATCTATGATTTAATTTCAACTGGGTAAAGAACTAGGAGTATAAATCCTCTAAATTCACTCTGCTTTTTCAAAACTGTTTTGACTCTTCTTGATCCTTTATATTTCTATATAAATTTTAGAATTAGCTTGTAAATTTCTACAAAATACCTCTTCCAATTTTAATTGAGATGGCTGTGATTCTAAAGATCAAATTTGAGATAATTATCTTAACAATTTTGGTACTATGATCCTTGAACATGGTATATCTCTCTGCTGATTGAAACCATCACTATCTCTCAGCGCTGTTTTGTAGTTTTCACTGTACATGTTTGCCAACATTTTTAAACTTATTCTGAATATTTTATGTTTCTGGATAATATTATAAAATTAATTTTTAAATTTAATTTTCTGGTTTTACTTCACTGCTTTTATATAGAAATCTAACTATTTTTATTGACTATATTCTGTATTCTGCAAAATTCACTTATTAATTCTGGTAACTTTCATGTACATTCCTTTAGATTTTCTTGATACAAGATCATTTCTAATCTTCTGGATAAATTTTATTTCATTTTTTTCCCTTATTGAACAAAAACAATGTTGAGTACAAGTGATGAGAGTGGATATTTTTGCTTTACTGTTGATCTTAGTGGGAAATTATTACCTTTCCACCTTTAGTGTGATATAAGCTGTAGCTTTTTTTGTATTCTTTATCAAGTTTAAAAAGTTCCTTTCTATCCCTGATTTTCTGAGTTTTTTTTATCATGAATGGTTGTTGGCTATTTCTTCCTTTAAGTTTTGCTAAATTTCACCAATAAAGTCATATGAAACTAGAGTTTTTTACATTTTATTTTTTATGATACATAAAAATTTAAGCATTAAATTAATAGATATAGGACTCTTCAGATTTTGTTTTTTTCTTTGATTCAGGTTTTGTGTCTTTTAAGAAATGTGTTTAGTTCAACTAAGTTGTCAAATTTACTGGCTTATAGTTGTTCCTAATATTCCCTATCAGCCTTTTGATCTCCATAGTATCTGTAGTGATGCTACTCCTTTTATTACACATTGATAATTTATTTCATCTTTTTTTGATCAGTCTAGTTAGAGTTTTATCAATATAATTGATTTTTTTCATATCTACTTTCACCGTCATTTATTTTCAATATTTTTTTCATTGTCTATTTTATCGATTTCTGCTCTTATTTTTTTGTGGAATTTTATTTTTATTCCTAGTTTGCTGAGAGTTTTAAAATTATAAATAAGTGTGGAACATTTCTTTAAGTGGTTGATTAAGTTCACCAATAATATGATTACAGTATGTGTCAGTATGAATTCCTTTATATTTATCTTCCTTGAGGTTTGTTGAGCTTGTTGAATTTGTGGATTTCACCAAATTAGAAAGAAATGGCAATAATTTTTCAAACATGTTTATGTATGTTCCCATTTTCTCCTCTTTTCTTGGGACTCTAATTACGCTTTGTGGAACATGAACACTCGATATTATCCCTGAAGCTCTGCTAATTTTTTTCAGTTTTTTCTTTCTGTCCTTCAGTTTAGATAGTTTTTATTGCCATATCCTCAAGTTCAGTAAGCATTCCTCCTACGGTATTACATCTGTTTTTAAGCATATCCATTGAATTGCTTATTTTAAATATTGGATTTCAGCTCTAATTCTGTTAGATTCTTTGGAAAAATATTATACTTATTTCCTCATTATGTTCATGTTTAGCTTTCCATCCTTTTTTTGGATGGGGGGACAGGGTCTTGCTCTATTGCCCAGGCTGGAGTGCAGTGGCCTCATCATAGCTCACTGCAAACTCAAAGACCTCCTACGTTCAAGCAATCCTTCTGCCTCAGCCTCCCAAATAGCTGGGACTAAATGCACGTGCCACCATGCCTGGCTAATTTTTCTATTTTTTTTTTTAGAAATGGGGTCTTGCTCTTGCTCAGACTGGTCTCAAACTCCTGGTCTCAAGTCATCCTCCCACTTCGGCCTCCCAAAATGCTAGAATTACTGCCGTGAGCCACTGCACCCAGCCTCCATCCTTGATAATGTTTATAACAATTGTTTTAAAATCTTTGCTGGTTAAGACCATCATTTCTGTTATTTCATGGTCAGCTTCTACTGACTGATATTTTTTCCCAATTATGATCTCTATTTTCTGCTTTTTGGCATACCTTACAATTTTTGATTGGATGCTGCATATTTGAATGTTCAGAAATTGCAGTTTGTTGCAGCTTGTTTTTGCAGGCAGTTAAATTGCTTGTGGGTCAGCATGATTCATTAAGGCCTATTTTTAAGCTTTGTTAGAGTGGCATGTTACTATTCTATTGCTGTGTACCAAATTACTGCAAACGTCATAGTTTAGAACAACACAAATTTATTATCTCACAGTTGCCATGAGTCAGGAGTTGGGGCGAGGATTAGCTAGGTCTTCTCCTGGTGGTATCAGGTGGTGACGATCAGGGTTACAATTCTCATCTGGCGTTTTCTTCCGAGTTCACTCATTGTTGGCATAATTCATTTTCTTGTGGCTATATGACTGAGATTACCATTTTCTTGCTAGCTGTCAGCTGAGGACCACTCTCAGCATTTAGATGCTGCTTGTGACCCCCATAAGCAGTTCACAACAATGTTTGCTTTCTTTTAGGTCAGGAAAAAAATGCATCTTTGACTTCTAAGCTCCCACCAGTCTGCTGTGACAGTCCTACATAACGTAATCATGCGACTGACAATACCATCAACATTTGACATATAAGGCAACCTAATCAAGGGATCAGATATCTCATCAAGGTCACAGGGTCCATCGACACTCAACGGGAGGTGACTGTACAAAGCACGCAGGGCAGGAATCTTAAAGAGCACCTTAGATCTCTGCCTATTATAGGTGGGTATAGGGTAAATTTTGTGTAGAGCTAGTTAAACCCTATGACATACTAAGCTGTTACCCTTCTGGGATCTTTACTGACTTTTCAGTGACGATTATCTGCTCTGGATGGTTGGAACTCGGATGTTCCCCTTCCCTGGGTGAGCTCTGAGAATTGACCAGTTTACAGGTGTCTGTTTTTCTTCACCTGGCCTCACACAGAGTTACGCTCTTTCTCTGTGCACGTTAGTTTTCAGCAATAAACTTGACGGGAACTTTAAGCAGATTTCTGGAGCTCTTCCTCTATATAGATTTTTCTTCTTTAGTACTCTGTTCCAGCTATCTCGACATCCTCAAACTCTGATCTCTTTCTCCTCAACTAGGAGAGACTGATTTGCCTCCAGGCAGAGAGCTGGAGTCATTGTGGTACTCACCATGTTTGTTTATTTTTCTGCCTTCAGGGCCCACAATCTTGTACTGCTTGTTGCCCAATGTCGGAAAACAGTTTCCTCACATACTTTGTCAAATTTTATTTATTTACTACAAGCATGCAATTTCAGTGTTAGAAACCCAAAATGACCTAAAGCAGGAGTCTCTGTGTCTGACTTTCAAATGAAGTCAAAATAATTTTTTAGAATTTGGAGGACAGGACACGGAAATAATCAGTTATTCTCTAGCCTTGGCTTGGGTTTGTTCCTGTATAGTTAACATTACTCTGTTTTCATGTTTTGAATGTTAATCAGAACTAGAATTTGGATAATGGAGCATGTAATTTTGGGGTTAGTACAGATGAATAGGACAGGCATACTTTGTTTTATTGTTCTTTGCAGATATTGTATTTTTTATAAGTTTAAGTTTTGTGAAAACCCTGCATCAAATAAGTCTATTGGCACCATTTTTCCAACAGAGTGTGCTCACTTTGTGTCTCTGTGTCACATTTTGGTAATTCTTGCAATATTTCAAACTTTTCATTATTATTTCTGTTACGGTGGTCTGTGATCAGTGATCTCTAATGTTACTATTGTAATTGTTTTGGGGCACCATGAACCAAGCCCTTACAAGATAACAAACTTAATCCATAAATGTTGTGTGTGTCCTGACTGCTCTACCGATGGCCATTCCCCTGTCTCTCTCCTGCTTCTTGGCCCTCCCTATTCCCTAGACACAAAAATATTGAAATTAGTCCAATTAATAACCCTACAGTGGCCTTTAAGTGTTAAGTGAAAGGAAGAATCCCATGTTTCTCACTTTAAATTAAAAGCTAGAAATGAGTAAGCTTAGTGAAGAAGACACGTTGAAAGCCGAGATAGGCTGAAAGCTAACTAAGCCTCTTGTGCCAAAAAGTTAGCCACGCTGTGAATGCAACTTGTGAATGCAAAGGAAAGTTCTTGAAAGAAATTAAAATTGCTAGACATAAATGGTAAGAAAGTGAAACAGTTTTATTGCTGATATAGAGAAAGTTTTAGTGGTCTGGATAGAAGATCAAACTAGCCACGACATTCCCTTAAACTAAAGCCTAATCCAGAGTAAGGCCCTAACTCTTTTCCATTTTATGAAGGCTGAGAGAGATGGGAAGCTGCAGAAGAAAAGTTGGAAGCTAGCAGAGTTGGTTCATGAGGATTAAGGAAATAAGCCATCTCCATAACATAAACGTATAAGATGAAGTAGCAAGAGCTGATGTAGAAGCTGCTGCAAGTGATCCAGAAGGTCTAGCTAAGATTATTGATGAATAATAAATAAGACACCATATAGGACTTTCATAGCTAGAGAGGAGAAGTCAAAGCCTGGCTTCAAAGCTTCAAAGTACAAACTGACTCTCTTGTTAAGGGTGAATACAGCTGGTGACTTTAAGTTAAAGCCAGTGCTCATTTACCATTCCCCAAATCCTAGGACCCTTAAGAATTATACTAAATCTAATAGTCTTGTGCTCTAAAAATGGAACAACAAAGCCTGGATAACAGTACATCTGTTCACAATGTGGTTTACTGAATATTTTAAGGCCACTGTTGAGATCTGCTTCTCAGAAAAAAGATTCCTTTCAAAATCTTATTGCTCATTGACAATGCACCTAGTTACCCAAGTGCTCTGATGGAGATGTACAAGGAGATTCACGTTTCCATGCCTGATAATACAGCATACATTCTTCAGGCCATGAATCAAGGAGTAATTTTGACTTTCAAATATTATTATTTAAGAAATACATTTCATTAGGCTATAGCTTCCATAGATAGTGATTCCTTTGATGAATCTGGACAAAGTAAATTGAAAACTTTCTGGAAAGAATTTACCATTCTAGATGCCATTCAGAACATTCATGATTCATGGGAGGAGATCAAAATATCAACATTAACAAGGAATTTGGAAGAAATTGATTCCAACCCTTATGGATGACTTTGAGGTGTTCAGAACTTCAGTGGAGGAAGTAACCGCAAGTGTTATAGAAATAGCAAGAGAAACAGAATTAGAAGCGGAGCCTGAAGATGTGACTGAATTGCTACCGTTTTATGATAAAACTTGAATGGATGAGGAGTTGCTTCTTAGGGATGAGCAAAGAAAGAAAGTGGTTTCTTGAGATGGAATCTACCCCTGGTGAAGATGCTGTGAACATTGTTGAAATAACAACATAGAATTTACAATATTATCTTGATAAAGCAGCAGCAGCGTTTGAGAGGATTGACTCTAATTTTGAAAGAAATTGTATTGTGGGTAAAATGCAATCAAATAGCATTGCATGCTACAGAGACATCTTTCATGAAAGGAAGAGTCAGTGCAGTGAACTTCACTTTTGTCTTATTTTTAGAAATTGCCACTGCCACCCCAACCTTCAGCAACCACTAACCTTATCAGGCAACAGCCACCAACATCGAGGCGAGACCGTCCACCAGCAAAAAGATTACAAATTGCTAAAGACTCAGATTGTTAGCATTTTTTAGTGATAAAATATTTTTTAATTAAGATATGTACAATGTTCTCATAGACATAATGCTATTATAAACTTAATAGACTATAGTATAGTGTAAACGTAACTTATACGCACTGGAAAATCCCCAGTTTTTTGTGATTCATTTTTATTGCAATATTTGCTTTACCGCAGTGCTCTGTAACTGAACCTGCAATATCTCAGAGGTATGCCTGTACTTTATTCTGTTAGTAATTCTGCTGTAGTGTATCTGAAGTATATCTTCTCCCTCTTCACTTCAAGAGTTAAGGGAATTCATTTTGTGTCTATTTCTAAATGTCCATCTCAAATTAGGTCAGCTTAACTTGGTGTTTGTTTTATTCTAGGACAAAAACAAAAGAGCCTGGAGAGAAAAAGGCAAAGGGCCTGTCTGATGACTTAAGTCCCTGTCATTGGAGCTTTCTGAGAATTTTCACCATGGCTGAGATTGGACCAAGGGGCTCCTCCATGGGGACGTGTCTGGAAGGTAAGGCCAAAATCAGTTTGGCATCAATTTTTTTCGGTATTTTATCCCAGCCCTCATTCCTTCTCCTTCTCGTCCCCACTCTTCCCTCATCCCTCCGGAGTGTTAATTTCGGAAGTCCCACTGCTTTTCTAAAACTGAAGTTGTAAATTACTCTGGTTATTTAGACAATGTTATTATCAGATATTGGAAAAAAGTAGAGTACCTCAGTTATTCTCTATCTTTTGTGTGTTTTTGTGTGTTGATGGGAGAAGGATATAGATAACACTAAGGCCTGAATATTCTAGGGTTACAATGTCAATCACAATCTAGTCATTCTCTAGATCAGTGTCTGTCTCTGAATAATTACAGGAGGATTTCTCAGAGCCAGTCACAGTCATCACTATTTTTTAGAAGCTTCTTATATGATTTTATATAAAATTAATTTTAAGAACCACTCCTTAGATTAAAGTCTTTAGAAATCTCTGCTCTTTGTTTCCGGGTCAACTATAATTGAGTGGTTTTGTGACTAGTTCTCTTAGATGCCTATAATTTGAAAATAATTTTTTAAACTATGCTAGTGGGTTTTTTCTAAAAAAGAAACATTTGCATATCACTTGTGATCTAATATGAAACATCTAAACCTGTTTGGATTTTAACATTAATTTCTAATGTTTCTGTTTTATAGAATTTAACTTGTGAATTTATTAAAATATCCTAAACTTGCTCACCCTGAGGGTATGTAAGAATGAGTTTCTGCATTTCTGGGAGAAAATTGCAGATCAGCATTTTTAATGCTGCCTAAGATTCTTTGTGTGTGTGTTTTTTTAAATTACCAACATAGATCAAGTTTATGTTAATTGTATGAAAAAGCAACAGAAATAATCAGTAATATTTACACAACTTTTAAGTATTTAACCTAGTTCTGAGGCAGCAGAATTATTCAATAGTCAGCACCTTAAAGTAGGTAAAACATGTAATAAAGCATTTCCTTTTATGAGAGATTTTTCTTTAATTCTTTTTTCTTTTTGTAGGCACTGTTGGGTATAGGTGTGTAGATGTCGTGGTTGTATTGATGTGGTTTAAATCAAATTTATCTAGATTTAAATTAAATATATTTCTTTACATGTGTTAAGCAGTCTATTGTGAATGCCTTCTCTTTCCTTCAATGGTTCCATGCAGCTCTTAACAGGAGTAGAAATGTCACTAAACTGACAGTATAAAACAGGCACAAAAATCCCCCTGTGTAAAACTGTACACAAAAACCATTGAACAAAATACCTGCACTTTTTTACAACTTTATAAGAAATCAACATTTATTGAGTACATAACTCTATACTTCATTGACTGAACAATAAGCCCATCTTTTTCTTGAAAAGAAGGCCCCTGAGTAATGTGGAAAAAGGAAACAAATGTTAGAAATAAATTCCTGTATGTTAATACTTCTTCACGGGCTGGGTAGCATTTTCTATGTAAATGATACATTTCTCTACGTTATCATTTTGTCTTTACAAATAAATTATGGCTTCATGAGTGAAAAGTGAATAATAGATCAATTTATTTTCTGTATTGAAATTAAGATTTTAGAAGGAACATAGGTCTGATTCAGCATTAGCAGCAGCGTCAGTGAAGATCTGTGATTAATCAAAAGCCTATGGGGCCTTACAATTATTAGTGACCATTCAAGGATTAGTGACCCCCTCACGTTCTTAGTCTGCCCTTCCTCCCTCTCACTGGCCTCCTGACTGTCTTGTCCCTGTGCCCGACTTTTCATGATATGTCTGCCGTCGATGGGCTCTTACTAGCGTTTTATTTATTTGTGTCCCATTGTCATTCCAGAGCTTTCATGCTTAGACATCTATATACATGTCATTTAGGACATTATAGACCCTGGCAAGAGTTTTTTTTAATTGTGCTAAAAAGCACATAACACGAGACTTTTACCCCCTCAACCATTTTTAGGTGCATGGTTCAGTAGTGTTAAGTATATTCATTCACATGGTTGTGAAACAGATCTCGGAATTTTTTCACTTTGCAAAACAACTCCCTTTTCCTCCCTTTCCTCCTAACCCCTGGTAACCACCATTCTACTTTCTGTTTCTATGAATTTGACTACACTAGATACATCATAGAAGTGGAATCCTACAATATTTTTTGTTTTGTGACTGTATTATTTTACTTAGCAGGAGCTTTGTTTTTTGTTCCAAGTGACGGGAAGCTATCAGATGATCTTGAGCAGGGGAGCGACATTCTCTGATTTATGTTTTTAAAAGATGACTCTGATATTATGAAGAGTAGCTGGTTTTGTGAAGAGATGATGGCAGCTTAGATTTGAGTGGCAGTGATGAGACGATGAGAAGTGATTATATTTCAGTTATATTTTAAATGTAGGTTAAGACTAAAACCTACCGATGAATTGTATGTGGAGGTGGGATGTGTTAGCCTTTGGCCTGTCCGAGCAGCTGGAGGAGGGGGGGTGCTGCTTCCTAAGATGGGTATGCTGGTTGTAAAAGGAGTAGGGGAGAATTCAGTACTTTTTCTAATACACTGGAGAGTAGAAATATTGTTTAGGCTGTTGGATTCATAAGTCTTAATGGGGTAAAAGTTGGAGCCAGAGATGTACATTTTGGAATCATTGAAATGTAGAAAATATTTAAAGCCTGGATCCGAGAAAGAGTCCAGTTAGAGAATAAAAGTTGTGCGTGGGCTGACCCCGGACTCTGGCATTTTAGGGGTCTGACCTGCTCTGAACACTGTGTCTGTCTGCCAGCATGCTGCTCTCACACAGTGCTTTATGCCTCACCAGGGCATAAAGAGGAAATTATAAGCATAAATCCTTTACAACATTTCAAGAAATTCTTCAAAATTAATAATTTATATTCTCTAGCACAGGATTTCCTACACACCGTCTTAAATGATATTCAGAACATCCGCTTGATGGTATATTCTCTTTAAGGGTAACTTTTTTTTTTTGATACACACCAGTATTTTTAGCAATTTAAGGAGTAATTGTTCTTGCTTACACTGGCTTGTGCTTGCTTACAAGTTTGAGATTTTATGATGTAAGGACAAATACAAATTGAAAATAAGAGGCTTCATTCTCTCTGTTGAAAATAAGGGAAGAAACTTCCTCCCCACTCTCTTTTCTTAGAGAATTTACTTTAGAAAAGTTGAAAATTCTTTCTCTGTCTTTTAAAAAATATGTCAATGTTTTAAAAAGCTAAGTAAGTGTCTGGGAAGCTTTAGGACCAGGAATGTCTTTCTCAAGGACCTGAGAACCATCTCTTTGAAATGTAATCATCAAGGAAGAAAGCAAGAGACTCTATGCCCAGTGTGGGACTAAGAGCCTGACTTTGGTGCATCTCATTCCAAGTTGCAAAACTACCTCTTGTCATAAAGACATGAAAAGTTTATTTTTCCTTTGGATAAAGCCAATTAACAAATACAGATGGCCAGCTCAACTACTGAGAATCCAGGATAAACTATGTGTGACAAATGGTGCTGGCAAGTCCTCTTATTTGAAGAGTAGTTATTATTCATCTTGAGAACATGTTTGTCATGGATTATATCTGCTTGGCTATATAAAGGATGATATTTCTTTCTGTCTTTGCAATCTCTCAGGAATTACCTGTGATGTGTATCATATCCTGGTTAAATGCTATTCAATAATAACATTGTTTTCTTTCTTTTCTACCATTTTGGTACAGTTTTCTGGGTTGGGAGGAAGTTTTTTTTAAGTATATTTCTACAATAACAGTTAAATACAATTTTTGAAATTATGATCAAATATTGTTTTTGCAGATGAAACTGAGGTCTGTGCAATGTCACTGACCTATCAAGGCTCACAAAGCGGATCAGTGGCAGAGCCATGTTAGAAGCCATTGGGTTCTACTTTTAACATAGTGTACTTTCCATACTCCTCATGGCTCTTGTCCACATTCAAAAGCTTAATTGTTTTTGAATGTTCCCAGTACGACTAGCTAATAAATCCAGAGTAATCGTTTTTTCCATGCTTCACTGGAAACGAATCAGCATGGTTTGACTTCCAAGGTTATTGACATTTCCTAAGTGATAGCTGCTCATTGTAATGTGTACAGACTTATTTAGCAGACTTAATGAAAATCCAATCATTTCTGCATTTTGATGATGCTGAATTAAGTAAGAGAAAGAAAAAAAGGGAGGGGGCAGAAGCACTGCAAACATGAATCAATTTATGAATATCACTCCAACTATTCCAATAGGATATAACATGAAACATATTTACAAGATTAAAGCATATATGTGCATGAATCTTAATGAGAGAAATTCAAGGAATTGATGCATAACTGCAGGATAGAGGAGTAATAAACATAGGTAGTAACAAATGTTTTACTTCAGTAGTTTTTGACTGCTCAGGGGAAATAGATTTGGAATAAAAACGAGTTGGGCAAACCAGTCTAACTTGTACCAATATATACTGTAAATTTTTTAAAAAAGGTGAATAGTCAGTTTCTAAACTAGCATAGATGAGAATAAAGGAATGTCAAGGTCTGCTGAATTACTCTTTCAAAATGTACACATTACACTGTAATGTGTAAATGTCTTCTTAAAAATTCTGCTCAGACATTTATTCCCATAAAAATAATTTCTTACAAAATATCAAAGGAATGAGGGCTTCTAACCAGCAATCAGAGAACTTAAATTTAGATTAGAAGAGGCAGTTGATGCTCTTTTAATCCCTTTTGCTATTACACAAGTTAAAACCATTCAAAGGAAAAGAGTTAATGGTTGTGGGTTGGGGGGCAATTGGAATTAAATGATTACCCTCATTTGAATGTGTGAACTTGACCAAAGAGTAAAATATTTGGATTTTTTTGGGGGGAAGGGAAATAAGAACAAGAGAAATAATTTCTTCACTTAACTAACTTAACCAAAGTGTTTTATATAATTTACTGTTGTAACATTTGTTTTTCAAAATACCACATATCAAAAGAATGATTCCTAGTTCCTATCAGTGTGATCATTGTTAGATAAATGAAAACAGTGATCTGAAGAAACACTTTAGTTTTAATTTGCATTTCAATATAAGCAAATGCAAATTAATTAGTATTATGTTCCACATTGCTACTTATAAAGTGGTTTTGTCTTATGTAGATTTATATGCCTTTAATGTCATTTTAAACTCATAAATTTCACTTATAATTCAAGTTTCTGCGTAAACTTACTGAACATATCCCAATACATTGGTGACATACAGAGGTGTGAAGTTTAAAATAGTAAATAATATATTGTTTAAACTTGTTAGTTTGAGCATTTATTACTTGACAGAGTTGGGCTAAAATATGAAGTATATTTTAAATATGTGAATGCACTAATGCCTTTAAAATCATTATTTATGAATCATAAAACTCATCCATACTGACAAAGGATACTATAACACATAATATCAATTTTATGATAACATTGATAGTGGCGAAACATTTGCTTTGTCAGTTAAATGAAATTTAAAGTAATTCCACATCCCAGAGTCTCGTTTTAATAATTGCAAACTAGCAGAAAATAAGAAAAAATAATTGAAGCAACTGCACAATACATGTTCAGAGTAGCCATGTTCAGCCATGGTGTACATGATTATTGTAGGAATAGATGCCAATTTTAGAAAATAGGGAACGAATTAAGAAAAAATAAAAAACACTTAATATTCATCAAATATAACCATTATAGCACATTCACATTTTGTATTATTTCCTGTCAATATTTTATTCTATGCCCAAAATGTGATCAAACTCTAAGTACAGTTTAATTCGTGAGTTTCTTACTTTATACTATATTGTAAAAATTTTCTCATAACATTAAAATTCTTCAGACATCTAATTTTATTGTCTAAATTAGCCTTTTTTTTTAATTTCAGTGTATTATGAGGGTACAAACATTATGGTTACATTTTATGTCTTTGCCTCACCCAAACGAGGGTTAGAGGCATGCCCTTCCCCTCTACAATGCTCTCCGTGTCCTTTAGTTGCGGGTTTACTCTCTCCCCATCCTCCTAATCTCTGGAGAGTATTACTGCCATGTGAGTACCCTAGTGTGCAACAGGTAGTACCAGTTTGATGGCAAGTACAAGTGGAGCCC
>NW_012149285.1:1136003-1137691 GCF_000956105.1 Propithecus coquereli | reverse complement strand
GTATAGTCATGTATTTCTTAGGGTGCTCGAGGTAGGAAGGGTCTAGGTTGCAGGCTCCTTATGAGAATCTAATGCCTGGTGATCTGAGGTGGAGCTGAGGCGGTGATGCTAGCGCTGGGAAGTGGCTGCAAATACGGATTATCATTAGCAGAGAGGTTTGACTGCAAAGAGACCATAATAATTGCTTGCAGACTCATATCAAAACCCTATCAGTGAGTGGCAAGTGACAATGTAATAATAATAAAGTGCACAATAAATATAATGTGCTTGAATCATCCTGAAACCATCCTCCCCATCCCCTATCCTCAGTACGGGGTTGGTGTCTATTCTGGTCTCAATTGGACCCTTTTCTGTAGTTTCCTTCATTTTTTTTAAGCAACCATTTACTGAGTGTTTATTATGTGTTCGATACTGTTCTCAGTGCTTTAGATATAGTAGTAAACAAAACAAAAATTTCTTTCCTCTTGGAACTTATATTGGGTATAGACAATATGTGATAAAACTGAACATAATATATAAGTAAATTATATAGCATATTACGATAATACGAGTACCTTGGAAAATGGAAAATTAGAGCAAGTTGAGGAAGATTGAATATAGGTGAGGAGAGTTGCAATTTTAAATACTTTGTTTGAGGCAGGTTCTATTGAGAAGGTATCATTTAATCAAATACTTGCAGGAGGAAGTTAGCCTTACAGATACATAGAGAAAGAGAGATTTTTTTGTGGACAGGTGGAACAATTAATACAAAAGGCCTGCTGATGGAATCACATTTGGTATTTGAGGAAGAACGAGGAGGTCATTGTGGCTGGAGCAGAGTGAGTGGACAAAGTCATTGAGAGAGCAGTAGAAGAAGAACTAAGAGGGAAAGGGTTGGATTTGGGATTGCAGATCGTGTAGCTTCTCTGAGGCCGTGGTAGGAATTTTTTTTTATTTCAGGGAATTATGAGGGTCTCTCACATCTTTCATTAAATATATTCCTAGATATTTAATTTTCTTTGAGGCTATTGTAAAAGGTATTGCGTTTTTGACTTGAATTTCGGCTTGACTATTATTGGCGTATATGAATGCCTCAAATTTGTGTGTATTGATTTTGTATCCTGAGGCTTTACTGAATTCATTTATCAATTCTAGGAGTCTCTTGGATGAATCCTTGGGGTTTTCTAGATATAATATCATATCATCAGCAAAGAGCGAGAGTTTGATCTCATCTGCCCCCATTTGGACACCCTTAATACCCTCTCTGGCCTAATTGCCATGGTAGGAATTTGCCATCACTGACCTGGAGAGGCATTGGAGGGTTTTCATCAAAGAAATGGCATCATGTGGCTTACACTTAAATGATATTCTGGCTGCCATGCTGAGAACAGACTGCAGGGCTAAGAGTATATCCAGGTAGATGAGTTAGGAGGCCTTTGCTGCAGATTACCAAGGTGATACCAGGGATGCTGTTGAGAATTGGTTGGATTTCAAATATATTGTAAAGGTAGAGCCAGAAGGGTTCCTGATTGATTGGATGTTGTCCTGAATCTGTAAACATCATTCTTAAACTAGTCCAAATCACATGCTAGTCCATGAGAGACTGCTGCTACAATGTTGAAACAATTTCCATTCAATTCTACTCCTCATAAAATTTTATATCTAGAGTTAGGGTATTATGAAGAAACCTACTTAGATAAGCAAAAAAA
>NW_012149285.1:1130301-1135903 GCF_000956105.1 Propithecus coquereli | reverse complement strand
ACATCCTCCTCTAAAATACTCAGTTATCTTCTTCAATGGGAGGAAAACCCACTGGTCTTTTAGTAATGTATTATGCAGATTTTCTGAGTATAGCAATAGAGGAACTATTTTATTGTGCAGGAGAGATGATTCTTGCCTCATTCTGTTCTTGAGAACATTACCACTGTCATTGTCATTCTGATTTCAGAAAATTTGCTTCTTCCAGTTTAACTTCTGGCCTGAGAGGTGGGGGTCAGGAAGTTTTCTTAATTCTCTGTAGCAAAGTACAGGCCAGGTTAAAATATTCCAATAAAACTTAATTAAAGATTTGAAGAAGACAAGAAAATTTTAAAACATTCAATTAGAAAGAACAGCTTAAACCACAAGTTTACGCAACTATTCCTTGATGTTCTTGACAGAGAATATTCCTACCATAGTCCTTGGCTTCATGTAAAGTCTTTCATCCCTTTACCAAAGAATAGCCTCAATTTACCTGGACTCCTTGATGTCTAAACCCTAAGGAGGGAGACTCAAGGAAAACAAATGAAGTGGTTTTCTGCATCGTTATCCAAAATCCTTCCATTTTGCTGTTTGCTCTCGAAATATCTGTCTCTTCCAGTGTAATGAATATCTTGGCATTTCAGGAATAGGGAAGGACATGGGAGTGTCCTTATGCTGGGCCAGCCAAACACTCAGAACACAAGACATTAAGCTTAGTATTTGTACAAGAGAAATAGGAAGACTAAGAAGAGTGGGTGTTTTTTTGTTATTTTGTTTTTGTTTGTTTGGTTTTAGCTTCATGGTGCTTCTGAAGAGACTAAAGTGATTAGCTTTTCTCTAACACAGCATGAACATTATGGTTTGTCTTCACATAACTGGAAAAATAAAAGTAATTTGACGTATCCACTGTGTCTGGCTGCTGAGAACCTTGTATGCATCTCACTGGTATGCATCCTGAGGACTGATATCACCCTATTTTACTATTGTGAGAAGACATGGATTCTGTTCTTATTTTAGAAGGAAAATAATGTGAATCTTTCATGTAAAGTATTCTAAAGATTAGCTGTTTAACAACTTAAATCAGCTTTTGAATAATATATTAATAACAATATGCTAATAAGTAACTACAGTACTTGCTTAACAGAATAAATTTACCTACTTTGGAAGCAGATCAGGTGGTTCACTATATCAGTAAAAGAGTATTTTGAAAAAATATCAAAGTTCTATTAATCTAAACTTTCATTTTAGGACAGTAATGTTTTGTCGGCCAACTATATGTCGGGGACTTTGTAAGGGACTTTGTAAAGTTCCTTTCTCAGATGTTTTCTTGCAAGTAAAATGATAATACTGACTTATACTTTATTAGTTTATAATTTGCAAAAATATCTTCATTATAATATTTCATTTAATGGACACACATATGGGAACATTACTTCAAGAATGAAAAGGATCATTTTTGTTTCAGTTTTTTTTTAGACCACAAATGATAGGAAAGCAAATAAAGGTAAATTTTTCTCTAATTATTTGTCCAAATGCTAATTTAAAATAAATTTGTACATTTCTTATACAAAGTTTTTCAATGCTAGAAAGATTTCTTATTTGAGGAAAAATGAGTATTTTAAAAACAAAATGCTTCTTAGCAGAGAGAGGGCATTGAGCTGAAATGGTGACTGGAAACTGGAATCTGTAAGAGAAGTCGAATGTGCCCTGGGGCATAAGGATGCTAATTTTGTTTTATTGGATTTTACTGTAGCTATTAATATATTTTGCTAGAGATTTATGTGATCAATTTATCCTATGGCCTGAACTAATTCCCCCAGTATATTTTATTAACATATGTGACTTTTTCTAAATTTAGCTTTATTTCTCATATTTTTTCATAAGTGGGAAATATCCTGTGTTTCCGGACATGTTAGGCATTATAAGAAGGTTTTGAGCATCTGAAGATAAATAATATCAAATAGTATCATTGTCTTTCTTTAGTTTCTCCTTCTCTTCCACAAATAAACCAGAGTTATTTAGTTACACTAATGCATGTCTCTAGCTTTATTGGATTCTTCATTGCAATGACAAATGGATTGCATTTTTGGTTGTGTGGCCCTCATTGCCCTATTGCACTTTCGATAATATTTGCCGGTGACAAGTAGTTATTTTTCATTAACACATTCAATCATGGGTAATAAAATATTTTAAGAATGGTGAATGTGAAGTCAAATTAATAACCTGCAGGTATGGCCGTTGGATGATTGCTGTCCAACTCAAACACAAAGAAAACAATTCCATCAGAAGTTATAAATTTGCATGTGAATGACCAATCTATATAGGGTTCTGAATAAAAATCATTTATGAGTAAAAGTGTACATTGGCAAGCTGTGCTCAAGTTCTCTGTTTTTAGATACATTATTTCAGAATATGTTAGTATGACAATCAGAATCAATAAGAATTCCTTAGTAATGGGACTCTTGAAGTGCCTCAGCAGGTATCAATATTGATATATTTGATGTTATTATAGTTAACATGGTTTGCAATTTGGTTGAATGTATACGTGGTTTCACAAATACTTAGGACACCTATGTGACTACAATTTATCTTGGAATAAGTCGTTGCCTTTTTGTTTTAAATACAAGAATATTGTGCAAAATAAATTTATGTTTATTGGCATACAACTATGTTTATTTTAACAGACCTAGATCTTCCTTCCCTTTTTTTCTCTTTGTTTCCTTCCCTTCTCCCTTCCCCCTGCCCTCCCTCTTAATTCTTCCTCTCTTCTTTTTTCTGTTCATTCATCATCATTTGTTCATTCATTCGTTACTTCCTTTTTCCTTTCCTTATGCAAAGTTAACATAAGAAAGAAAAAGTCATAAACTCTTTTACTTTTTCAAAATCATTTTTAGGCATTCTCCCCTATACAGCCTTCTAAAAATTAGAAAAGGATATTGAAAGAGTAAAGTAAAATTCTTACATGTATTCTAAATGTCCATGTAAGAATATCCTCCAGTTTTTTAACCTGTATAAAACACAGAATTTTTGGTCCTCTCATTCTATATTGCAGATATATTGCTTGTCTTGATTAATCTCTTTTTTTGAGGTATGTAAGGTGTTATCATTGTTATTATTTATTAGTCATTAGCAGAAGAGCAGGAGAGAAGGTCAGAGAAGTGACAGGGGCTGGTCAGGACACGCCCCCCAAAAGCCTTTGATTTTTACTGTGAGTGACAAGGATTATGAATAGAGGAGTGAGATGATCGGAATCACATTCTAGAAGCATCAATGCGGCCACTGAGTGGCAAACTGACTGTTGGGGGAAGGGTAAAAAAAGCAAGGAGACCAATTTAGAGTTGATCAAAATAATCCAGGCAAGAGATGATGCTGGCCTGGACCCAAAGTGTTGCTGTGCAAATGCCAAGACATGGTTGGATCTGGGGTGCATATTGAAGGTGGAAATAACAAAATTTACTGAAGGATTAGATATGTGGCTTTAGAGAAAACAGGAACCAAGGATGTTTTCCAGGCATTCATCTTAAACTACTAAAAGGATGGCGTTGCTGTAAAATAAGATCAGGAATACCGTGGCAAAACAGGTTTTGGGAAAGATCGGAATTTCAGGTTGGAAACATTTTAAAGTGGGCTTTTCGCCACTTACGTGTTGATTTTCAGTAGGTAATTAGATATATGATTTTTAAGTTCAAGGGGAGATTTAAGATTTAAATCTAAGAAACATGACTTAACAGTGAGTTTGTAAATCATAATTTAGATGAAATCACATAGGAGAAAAGAAGATGCACTGAACTTGAGGGCACCCCACTGTGAGATTGTGACAAAGACAGAATCAGCAAAGGACGAAGGGAAGTGCTGGAGGGCAGAGCCAGGGCAGTGGGATGTACTGGCAGCCAAGGGAAAAATGTGTTTCCCAGTGCTGGTGGGGAAGCAAGAGGAAGGCTTGGACTTGACCATTGATTGTACAATGTGCAGACTGTTGATGACCTCTATGTCCCTAGGGGGCGCTGTAGAAGTAATTACATACCGATAGCAGAATCCTTAAATTACATTTTGTGATTTCCCTCACCTTAAGAGCTCTAGTATCATGTTCCTGGCAATGTCTAGATCTTTTTTGCAGATATTGACACATTTACTCCTCCAAGTAAACTGGGAAATCGAATCCTTTATTATTTCCACCTTGGAGATGTGAAAACGAAATCAGAGAGGTTAAATAACTTGGTCATGTTATTACGTGGCCAGAAAGTAACAAAGTTAAGATTTGACATCAAGAGGTCTGATTTTAGAGTCCACAATCTTAAATATTGCACTATGTTAGCTATGAGATAAAGGAAATTTATATATAATTTATTTATGATCCTAAGTAGTAGGATTTATATATAATTTTTATATTTATCTGAGGTCTACATTTATATATGATTCTAAGTAGCAGGATTGAAAAAGCAAAAATAGCTGCCTTGTAATGATCAAAGAGTGCTATGTTCAGAGTGTTTCAGCATCTTGTTTTTTTCTAAATATTTTCTCCTTTAATAAAGAGTTGAGCCTTTAAATATTAGGCCTTGACTTTTTATAAATGTCACTGAAGAGTAATTAAGTCAGTGAGAAAAAATCCCTCATCTCCTGGTGGTAGTAACTGGACGTGGAAGTGACAGGAAATGAGGACATGGGGTGGGATTGTTGTCATGTGTATTTTGCTGGGCTTCACAAGTTTTGAGCCTTATCTTGGGCCTTTTGTACAAGAAACTGAAGATGGAGATTCATTGACAGCAAAGTCACGATCCAACTGCCGCTAATATTTCCTTCATGAGTCACATCCATCCTGAGGGAAGATGCCTGAATTGGAAACATATTCCTTTATCACAGCATGGGCAAAGACTGTACTCCCAGTATTTACTCCTCCCCGTCTATCTCCTCTTAATAATATCCTTGTTTATTATTATTTTTAAAATCAGAAGTTTATTTTATGATACCCATGCAAGTCAGTCTAGTTAGATTGGAGTAAACTGAATCCACTATCTTGAATTCTTCTGGTCAACTCAGGATACAAGTGGAGCTCAAATAACTGAATACGGTTGTTTGCCACATAATGTTTCAGCATTGGGCAGCGTGCACGACTCTGGTCCCCTAAGATTATGGGGAGCTAAAAAAGTCCCTATTGCTTAGTGAGTGGTAGGACAGTCTATTACCGATGTGTTTGTGGTGATGCTGATGTAAAATAACCTACTGCGCCTAGTTGTATAAAAGTATAGCACATACAATTATGTACAGCATGTAATATCTGACAATAATAATAAATGACTATGCTACTGGTTTATGTATTTATTATACTACTTGTCGTTATCTTAGAATATTCTCCCTCTACTTATATAAAATAAAAAGTTAACTGTAAAACAGGCTCAGTTAACTATAAACAGCCTGTAAAACAGCAGGCCCTTCAGGAGTTATTCCAGAAGAAGACGTTGTTATCTTAGGAAGTGACAGCTCCATGTGTGTTATTGCCCCTGAAGACCTTCCGGTGGGACAAGATGTGGAGGTGGAAGACAGTGATGTTGATGATCCTGACCCTGTGTAAGCCCAGGGCCCGAGGCTAATGTGTATGCTTGTGTTTTAGTTTTTAACAAAAAAG
>NW_012149285.1:1121134-1130083 GCF_000956105.1 Propithecus coquereli | reverse complement strand
GCTGAGGTTAATTTATTATTGAAGAAAAAAATTTTAAAAATAAATTTAGTGTAGGCAAAGTGTACGGTGTTTAAATATAAAGTCTACAGCAGTGGACAGTAATGTTCTAAGCCTTCACATTCACTTAACTATTCACTGACTCACCCAGAGCAACTTCTAGTCCTGCAAGCTCTTATCATGGCAAGTGACCTATACAGATGTACCATTTTTTATCTTTTATACTGAATTTTCACTGTACTTTTCTATATTTTGATATGTTTAGACACACAAATACTTGCTATCGAGGTACAGTTGCCTATAGTAATCAGGACAGTAACGTGCTGTACAGGTCTGTAGCCTAGGAGCAATAGGCTGTACCATATAGCCCAGGTGCATAGTAGGCTGTACAATCTAGGTTTGTGTAAGCACGCTCTGTGATGTTCATACAGCAACAAAATTGCCTAAGGAAGCATTTCTCAGAACATATCCCCATTATTACGTGATTCATAAATGTATTTGAGTTGTGGAATGCTAACTTTATTATTTGACATGATCTCAAAAGCTCATTGAAAATTCCTATTCTTTAAGAAGTTACATCCATCAGTTTTTTTTTTTTTTTTTTGATCAAAACATGACATACTTAATCATTCTGGCTCCAAATTAACTTTATTCTCTACTTTGCTTCCTTAAAATGATCATATTTTAAACTCACTGCTTCATCCAGCCTTAATCTTTGCTTAAGCAATTTTTCCCACTCTATTCCAATCATACTCATCTTTCTTTTTAAGGCCTTCATTAGGAGACCATTTTTTCCCTTAGAATTAATCACATTGTTTCCTATTTCTGCCTCACTATTTAAATATTTATTATCTACTATATTTTATTGTATTTCACTGTGCATAACTTCTTTATTCCACTCTACATTTCTTGAAGGGACACGTGGGGTGTGTGTGTGTGTGTGTGTGTGTGTGTGTGTGTGTCTTGAACCTATAATCTTTTTTGTCCCTTTTTTATTGTGAACTAAATGATGATTACAACATTTTAACCCTTTCAGACCTACCATGACACCTAAAAAAATCAGACTTTATCTGGTGCATAATAGGAAGTTATTGAGAAATTGAGAAATTCAAATTGGGTGTGACATTAGAGATTTTTGAAATGTAAATCTAGGAGCAGCGTAACATATGGATTGGAAGAGAGATAGACGGGACCCAGGGAGGCCAGTTAGTACATGACTGAGATAGTATTGTCAAGAGATGAGTAGCTGTGAATTATGGAAATAGTAGTAGGAGTGGGAAAAAACTGACAAAATTTAGGACATATGCAAAACATTAAATATTTTTGACATTATTCTAGGACACTGGAAAATGTGACATATGAAAATCTCCCTCCTAAAATCACCTTTCCTCACTGCTATCATTCTACTGCTGGTTTCACAAATATCTTACTGATGGGAGGAATGGGGGTGGTGGGGACACCTTTCTCTTTTCTTACTTCCTTATCCTGCTGTATATCCTGTAGTTGGTTAATTTCTGGTGGCTGCTTCACATGGATCCAAGGCTCTGGAACCTGGCCACTTTCCTGGAGCAGAAAGGCAAGAAGAACTATGTTCTTCTCCTTAGACTCAGCATTGTAGATCTTGATGCCATCTGTCTACAGATTATATTTTTTCAACTTTGTTTATTATGACCAAACCTCACTTGCTAGACCCACTTAAGACTCGTAGGAACAAAATTTATGTCTTTTTGGTTCCACAATTGAGTTTCTTTGGTTTCACCAAGACTTTATTTCTATTCCAATTCCAAATGCCCTGCGAACTGGAGCTCTGCTCCTGAGCTATAATCCTTGTGCTGTCTCCTGTCACAGGGCCTCATTCTCGCATTTCACAGCAGCTCCTCTGTGATAATGGCACAGTCAGATTTCCCGGTCACTACCTGTTCGTGACTTGTGTTTATTTATTCACTCACCCAATATGTACAGTTATGAAGAACCTATTATGTATAAATTATCACTAGCACCAAGGAGAGCATACATATAAATAAAACAAATTTCCTGCCCTCAATGAATTTATACACTAGAAGAATTGACTGAAAGTTGGCTTCACTGCCCTCCCATTCTGATTCTTAGTAGAATGGGCTCCAGCTGCATCCAGGATAATACAAGAGGTGCTAGTTCACCACTGTTTTTTGTGGCTGAGTAGAACTCCGTACTATACATATATCACATTTTATTAATCCACTCATATATTGATGGGCACTTGGGTTGTTTCCACATACCATGGATTCTTTGCTTGAAGTCCTTCTATAAGAAAATTATGCAACTAATACATAAATACATACTTTGAAAAAATTAAAATAGACAAGTAGAGTAAAAAGTAAAAGCCTTGCTCTATACACAGATATGTATACACACATACCCATTCTTCCCAGAAAAACCATTGTTAAGAATTTGATATGTACCCCTTCACTACTTTTTCTTTGGCTTTAGAAGTATATATTTACATATATTCAAACATATACATTTTTAGATGTAAATGGATTTATATTGCTATGCAGCAATTCTACTTTAAGCATCTTTTTGGATTTAAACTAGTCTTTGTTTTAGATTCTTTCTCCTACTCAGATTTTTCAATATTTTTAAGATGATCAAATAAGGTAGTGCCATCTAATTATAAAAAGGTAATATCAGTTCTAAATTATGTGTTAAAACTATTCTAGCATAAAATACACATTAAACCAAACTTAAAAATTTTACCTTTTAAATTATGAATGTTTGATACTGCTTAATCAGTCAACTTCTATTGATTTTAAACTCAAAGGAATTATCCATGTAGAATGGCTTAAAACAGAACAGTATCTTTATTTTGGTATCAAAATCTTGGGGAGATGATAAATATTTTTGTTGTATTTGGAAAAAATCTGATAATGATAATATTTTATTTTGCTGTGGTCTAGAATTCAAGGTTCCATATAAAGAACTGTATTATAAAAAATAGAAAATCTGTGGAACATTGTAATATGCAATGATATGGCTTTCATGCTAACTAGGTGCAAGCTGGTGCTTTTTTGCTTTATAATTGAATTACTCACACTGCATATAACTCAATCGACCTTGAAGATTAAGCCAATCCCAAGTATTTCTCTTTACTGGGTTACTTCTTTATAGGAAATATTCATATATTCTATTGTGCATTTCTTATTTTTGATATATAAACCTTAAATACGTTGGTCTTGCTTTTGTTGCATATTTTTGATTTATTTAACTTGAATTATGCCATTATATTAGAGGTAATTAAAGAGAAAACAAAATTGAAGTGAAAACTGGACGGATTGCATGATGGGTATTTTAGTGTAATACTAAAGCTAGGTTTCACAAGTATTTCCTTTTATTTCAATTTTTTCCTTTTTATTCCATTTATTTATTTATTTATGTATTTTTTTGTTAGCTTTAGTGAAGCTTGTTCGTTGGCAACTCTAATTTATGTAACCTGTCTAATTGTATATGGCAACTGAGAAGGGAAAAAAAAGAATTACCATACAACTGGAGTTTCTAATTTTCAATGACACATTCCAATTTCAGGTTTATATTAAGTTTTCAGATAAGAATTTTATATAAAACTTTGATGCCTATTAAAATAATCATTTAATATAAAATGATACTTCAGTATAAATAATTTTCTGAATTGTCAATTTATGGTGTCATTACTTGGACAAATGTTTGTAAGAGAGTATCATAATATAGCATCTAATGATTGTATTATTTCACAACTTCTGTAGCTTAACCATTGGATACCTGAAGAGTCTGTTAACATGGGTTTTTGTTATTTCTGTGCCCCAGATGGATGAGTAACATGCCAGTCTTTGGTGAAAAGTTACACTCTTTTAGGCGTCAGATGGCATGGATCAGGGTTGTAAACAAGGAGAGGGAAAAGAAGTTTCACAGTACAAAACAACTTCCAGAAAGAATATATATAAGAGTGAGGATAGAATTGACCAGACCTAGTTTTGAATTTGGAAATCATAAATTAACAACAGAAGTGGATAGAATCAAGATAATATTTCAAGGTTATGGAGCATAGGAAACAGGTAATCCAAGCAGCAAAGATCCTTCTTCGTGGCTATATATCATATAACATCATTTTAAATTTGTATCTATTTAGAATTTCTGGTAATGCTGTCAACTTGTTCCTGCATCACAAATGGAAGAAGGAGCCTTGAAATAGTCAATATTTATTACAAGGGTTTTAAAAATATGTTCTTAAATTCAAACTTCATCACCTTTCATGTACCACTTATTATCTTTTTTATTATCTACCTCACCTAAATTCTCTGGAAGCTACTTGGGAAATTAAAAGGAAGATATTGAGCATATCAATAATTTTTTAGAGCAAGCATTAAAATCCAATGGAGTGCAGTAATAGATTTTTTATGGGAGATACTATTTTAGCTTTACCTTATTGCTTCTAGTTTTTTTTTCAAGTTCAAGAAAAATGTTTAGAGAGGTTCAATAGATGTCCATTGTTCCCCACAGTCCCAACCCCCATCCTCCTGAACAAGCATATCCCTAATCCAGGGTGGGGGAAGCAAGAGGAAGGGGTGGCTGTCACCAAAAATTTTAATAATTTACTTGTACATTGCATTTTACAAACTATCTCGAGAAACTTGATTTTATATAGTGCAGATGTTAGTGGTTCAATCTCTGGGATCAGAAAGACTGGAGTTTGAGACTTGGTTCTGTCACTTTTCCCTGGGGTGAGCTTAAGTGATTCTAAGTCTTGGTTTCTTCATCTTTAAATTAAATACTAACTTTTACTTCATAGAGTTGCTTTGAGCATTAAATAAAAGTTACTGCATATAGAGTTTTTAGAAGTATACAGAGAAGATGTAGCAAAGCACTGCATACGTATTAGCTATTCTTTTAATATGTTAATTATCTGTTAACCTAACTCATTCACCACCTAAAAATCTTTGTTGATTTCCCACTGTCTGCCAGGTAAAGCTAGAGCTCTTTCGTATGCTGTTTAAGGCCTTTTATAATCTGCTCTAAACTTCCCTTTCCATCTTCACCTCTATTAGTACCAAAAAGGATGCGGGTGAGTAAATAAACATCATGCCCTTTTGAATATAGCTTCACAACACTATACGCCATTTCTAAGCAGTTTATTTTCCAAATGCTATATGATTCATTTGCATACAAATTTTCTTTGTCCAGATTGCCTTCTAAATTTCTCCTCTCTTGCTTCCCACTGTTCATGCATTAAGACCCAGCTTAATTCTTGCCTAACCTTCTTAGGTCCCTCTAGTCTTAATTAACTAGTTTTTTCTTTGTGTTCTTACATAACTTTTTATATATTTATATTTCAGTGCTATAACCAATACTGTGGTTATCTGTTAATGTGCCACAAAATTGTAGATTCTTCATGAGCTTGAGAGTTTCAAGCCCTCATGTCCTACATTTATCATAGTTCCTAGGATGTAGTAGGCTTTTAGCAATGATTTAAGAAAAAATGCATGGGAATTAAGAAAAAAATAGGAGATATATATACACAGCTTAACAAAATTTTAATAAACATTGTTATGTGCTTAACGATTGTGGCTTTCCCAAATTCTTGTATTGAAGCCCTAACCCCCAATGTAACGGTGTTTGGAGGTGTGACCTTCCAGAAAGTAATTAGATTTAGATTAAGTCTTGAGGGAGGAAACCTCATGATGAAATGAGTGTCCTTATAAGAAGAGGAAGGCAGAGAACTCTCTCCCTCTCCTCAGGGGCCGGTATCGAGGAAAGGCCGTGTGCGCACACAGATAGAAGGTAGCTACAGCCAGGAAGTGGGTCTCACCAGTAACTGAATCTGCCATCATCTTGCTCTTGAGTTTCTCCGCCTCCAGAACTGTGAGAAATAAATGTCTGTTGTTTAAGCCATCAACTCTCTGTATTTTGTTATAGCAGCCCAAGATGACTAAGACAAACATATTATTTGGTGTTTTCATGTTATGTAGAGAAACATTACTTTTTCAAAGGAAGTATGTCTATTATGGGGCTGGAATCTTTGGATAGAAGATAACACTGCTTTAAAATTAGAATACTTTATAAAAGCAAATACAGGCAAAATGAAAGAAACATTTGATGATCAAGCAGTCGGGACAGGCTGGAGGAAGATGTAAGAGACCTAGTTTATAATACAGTGTGTAGCTAATAAATATTTGTAAGTTACTGGCTCACAATGGATGCACTGATTAATAAATAAAAACCTGGTAGGCTGTCCTCCACTGAACTTCCATGTGGGCATGAGATATCTCACTTTTTAAAAAGTGCTTTCCCACTGACACTTTAGTTTCCCACCAAAAGAGTTTCCCTTACTCCGTGTCAACTGAAGAATGTAGAGTTAGGTCCATCAGATGTGACCTCACAACTTTGCACATTTCTATGATTATTCCAGACATGAAATTCCGTTAATCTAATGTTCTAGTAAATTACTGATTAATTCAGAATTCAGATCAAGCTTTAAAGATTAAACCTAGAGACTAATGTGGTCTATGAGTTGCAAATAAAACTAATGACTATTCTTTAAATAACCCAGAGAGAAATATCCAAATATTTCAAGGCAGTTTGTTCTATATACATGAATTTGACTACAGATTTTGACCCAGGTGCTTTGCAATATATCACTGCATTTTAAGCAACTGAGTATTCATGTATTCATATATTTGTGCCTTATTCAGGGCATTTATTTTAATTGGAATATTATAACACCTTCTAATGATTAATGATTAGATGTTTCACAAAAGTAAATTTTGATTTATTAAAAATCATCAAAATTATAGTAATAGATGTTTAATCTGCATAAAGTTAGCTACATAAAATTATCTTCATTGATAAAACTGTATATTTTCAAGGTTTAGAGTTTGTCTTTATCTCATGACATATGACATTATAACATGAATAGCACAATAGGCTTTTTTTTTTTTTTTTTTGCCCCACACAAGCACTTTATTGAAATCTTTGTTGTGATTTGAGCTAAGGCCATATTGGTCTTATTATCCTGCCTCTATGCTTGAAAAAAAACCCCACAGGTCCCTCAAAATAGATACTCTGAGGCTACTTCTAACTTCCGCATATAACCTGTGCCCGCCCTTATTTTTTACTTACTGCTTTATAAATCAATACTTTGATTTATATCTTTTTTCTATTTTTCTTCTATTTTGTAAAAACCATCCTGGTCTATAATACTTCCTTCAATTCTTGCTCTCAGATGGGATATCTATGTATTACTAAGAAAAATAGAACTATAATTTAGTATTTATTGCTGGAATGACAACTGAGGAATAAAATGCTTCTAACATTGCATCCAAGTAATCCCAGATGAGGATCATTTTCATGCTTAATAAGTAGCTCTATTCACTATATCTTGTTTTGTTTGTTTCATATTTTTTCTGGCGTGGCGGTCTTGTAATAATTTTTGGCTCTAAAGTATGCTATTGTTTGGTTTTAATAAGACATCAGCTTGCAGTAAAACTGAACAGATGCGATTTAAAATGCTGATCTATCTTACAGATCCCCATAAACTTGCATTCCTATTTCATAGGAATGAATAGGAGTGAAATCTAGTGCAATTGTAAGTAGAATCATCTATTTATAAGTTTTTATACCCTGACACTACCAGCTCCTCCCATTTTCATAGTAAACATTTGCTTTGATAATAAAGCCTCCACTGTAGAAAAGAAAATCTATCATGGGCTGATTTCTCTGGATAATATTCTGAAAAATCTCATGTTTATTATGACATACTCAGCAGATTCCACTGTCTGAGATTTAAAAAATTAACATTGGATTTCTCTGCATAGTCGACATTAATGCACCTTTTTTGTTCGATGAGCTACTTTAGCATATGGAGTGTAAAGTTCCACTGTGTGATTATGTCTTGAGCAACCTGAATTATGGGCAGTTCCAGTACTTTTTGGATAGTGGATTTTAAATAACCCAGTTCGGAGCACTTAAAAATGTTCTACTGACTTCTTGAGGGTTACTTACTCACAGATTTTCAACATAGGCATAATAAAGCATCATTAAAGGACCATACAAATGCTCAAATATTGTTTCTTTAAAAACATGTTTGGATATTTTTAAAGGAAAATGAGCTCGTTATAAATGTTAAAAATTGTTATAGCAAATATAGAATTGGTTAACCAAGAAATCCTGAGCTACTGCAATAGAGAGGATATTTTATTGTGTTATACTAGAAACATCATAGTCATTTAAAAAAACTATTAGGTTAAATTTGATCTAAAAACTTTTCTAAAGGTAGAGGGTGATAAACCTACCACCACCATCACAGTAACAAAGAAGGAAAACAACAAAAATCAAGAATATAGGAAGAGGGAGAAAATGGCAATCCTACAGATACAGATAAAGTTATATATTAATACCATATGATTCTATTGCTATAACATTCTCAAAATGACAAAATTATAAACATGGAAAACAGATTATTGTTGCAAGGGGTTAGGAGGGCAGAGAAAGGGAAGTGGTTTTGGCTACAAACATGTAACGTATGGTATCCCTGTGTGGAACTGTTAGTGGTCACAGGAATCGATTGAATGATAAAATTGCATAGAACTCAATATACACACAAATGAGTGTATGCAAAACTGGTGATACCTAAATAATATTGGCAGATCATATCAATGTCAATTTTCTGGTTTTGATATGCTCTGATTTTGCACAATGTTATCATTGGGGGAAATTGAGGGAGGGGTGTGCTGCAAGTCTCCATATTTTTTCTTAGGCCTGCAATGTGACTCTGCTGTTATCTCAATATGAAAAAGAAAGAAAATACAACATTCAGAGAATTAAAAGACCTCAGAATGGGAGAAGATATTTGTGATATATATGTAACCATGGCATTATATCCAGATCTGTCTAGCTCTAGATCTAAATATAAACATAGACATAAATGTAGAAGTAGACGCGCAT
>NW_012149285.1:1105174-1121046 GCF_000956105.1 Propithecus coquereli | reverse complement strand
ATATTTAAATTTCCACAAATCAATCAGAATAAGATAGACAATAAGATTACGGCGAAGGCTTTGAACAGGCACCGCACGCCAGGGGATATCCCAATGGCTAAAAAGTATATGAAAAGATGCTAAATAATGATCTTTAGTTATCAGGAAAACACAAATTAAAACCACAGTAAGGTACCATTACACACATAGCAGAATGGCTGCAAATGAAACGAAACAAAAATGTAAAACTCCAGGATGCGAGGTGGCTGGAGATCTCACACACTGCTGATGCGAGTACAAACTGGGACAGCTGTGCGGACTTCTTTGGTAATATTCACAAAGCTGGACATCCACACACTCCACGGCGCAGCAGCGCAACTCTTCCACATACATTCGACACAAAGGAGCGTGCAGTGGCACCCAAAGGCACGTGCAAGAATGTTTGGAGCAGCTGCTATGCTGGATTGTCTGCTGTCAGTGGAGCATCACGTGCGATCTTCCTCAGTAGAAGAAAAGCTTAGAATGACATTTTCCAGAATCCCTTTCCCAATATCACTCAGGGTTAAATTTTGCTAATAAGAGTGATTCAGTGCACGGGAAGGTAGAAGAGAAATGGAGGCCCTGATTCGCACAGCGATCTCGCTGAAACTCTTTGTAGCTTGTCGTGTGATTAGACGTTTGATTCACAGCTGTTTCTCAGTGAGCACTGGGAAATCTAATTTGCTGCTGCTAACCGCAGGGCGCTTTCTCACAGGCTCTTGAGAATCCTGCAATTTTCCTGGGAGCCTTTGAGAACCACCTGCTTTGGTGATTCAGGTTGAAGTCTTCCAGCATCTGCTTCCTGAACTTTCTTCTTCACCTGTGCTTACATTTAGTGACAATCTCCTTATATTTTTCTTCCCCTGCAATGTTCTTGAAAAATTTGTATAAACTCTAATTTATATACTAAACCACTTTATTCTGAAGATAATTTGAGTGGCCTTATTTTCTTGAATAAATCTGGATCATTACCAAAACCCCAATCAACCAAACTTACACTATGGTGAAGTGGATAAATAGTTATATGATACATTCCAACAATGGAATCCTTAGTATTAATAGCTGTGGTTCTCAACTGGGGGCAATTTTATGTGCCACTGAAAGTGGGAATGTCTGGAGATATTTTTGGTTGTTACATTGTGAAGGGGCTGCTACTGGATTTAATGAATAGAAGCCAGGAATGCTGCTAATCCTATTACCATGCGCAGGACAGTCCTGAATAAAAAAGAATTAACCATTCCAAAATGCGAATAGAGCTGAGGTTGAGAAACCTGTATGTAGCAATGAAAGACAAACGATACGCTTATGCTACTGCATTCAGCATCCAGAGAGAATCTCACAGAATTAATGTTGAGCGAAGAAAATCAGACTGAATCAGTATATAATTCACAATTCCATTTAAGCAAGATTTAGAAATTGCTAAAAATAAATCTATGGTTACCTCTGGAATATGTGGGCTAGGAGAAAGCTAGAGTTTGATTTGGAAGGCTATTCTATACCTTGATTAGCATGATGGTATGACAAATGGAGAATAGGCAGATAATAGCTTCTTGAAAGACAGGACATAAAAAACTCTAAGCCTGGGTATTTGGACACTATGCAACGGATGTTAGTACAGAGGGTGGCAGTTTGAGAGAGAGCAGTTGTTAATGCCTATGGTTGAGGCCCAAGGAACTTGGATGTTGAACATAGTAACTGCAGTCGAAGATCTTAAAAACTCAATTCAAGAAGGTCCAAATTATTTCGGAGGGTGGGGGGTAGGGAAGTTTTATAGACTGAGATAGCTCAAGATTTCTGGCTATTTACATATAATACTTACGTTTTATACATATGCTATTTTACATATCTGTTTATATATGGTTTGTTATTAATATTTTCCTGGCTAAATCTTGTGGTAAGAATGCTTGTCCTATGTCTAGGAATGCTTCTAAGAAAGTGAAATATGTCCTTTGGTGAAATTATATAAAAATAATTACCTGAGGAAATTTATGAAAAACGTTATAAGGAGCTACATTCATAAATCAAGTCTTCCCCAAAAGATTTATGCCTGTAGCTTTGGTTACATAGTGCAGACTTATAAAATATTGTTTTTGCTTGCAACTTCATCTCAAAAAATTTTACCAAGCTAAAAAAAAATGGTATACCTGTTGTAACAGTGATGGCCCACATATATAAAGTTGAAGCCATTCAATGTTATTAGTGGTGTTTTGCATTAGGTAGTGATGAATTCTCCTGATAACTACTCTTGTTTTCTGATCAGTCATATATACCTACACACCTTTAATAAAAGCTCAGGCATATTGAATTTGTCTTCCATCTATGTATTTAAGAAAATGGTATAAAAATATGTATTGAAAATTATACATTCACACACACAGATAAAATATAAACTGAAGTTCTGATGGATTAAACTAAAATGATTGAACTGCATTACTGCCTTTTTGCACATGAAAATTCAAGTGAATAAAACTTATTTGTCTTATTGTTGGAGGCCTGTTACTATATTATAACAAAATGCAAAACAAAACAAAAATATATCGTTTGACTACATTTATCTGGAACATATGGGATAAAGTAATCTTTAAAAAACATGGTTTCTATCATTAGATTAAGAATGACTTTAATGAAGGGGTTTGCCTTAAGGTGTGACTACTGCCATCTAAACTTAAGATAATTATAGGCCATTCAATTGTATGCCTGATGGTTAAAATCACTCAGGCCTCTAAGGAAAACACAGTTCATAAGATTTTTTTTGGTTGTTTTTTGTTTCGATTTGTTTTATTGATACACAATAATCATACATATTTATGGGGTATATTTTGATACATGCATATAATGCATAATGGTCACATCAGAGTAATTAGGACATGCATTATCTCAAACATTTATCATTTCTTTGTGTTGAAAACATTCCAAATCTTCTCTTCTAGATATTTTCAAATATACAATAAATTATTGACTATTGTCACCTTACTGTTGCTATTGAACGGTATTCATTTCATCTAACTGTATGATTGTACTCATTAATGAAACTCTTTTCATTCTTCCCTCCCTGTTAGCCTTCCCAGCCTCTGGTAACCACCATTCTACTCTCCTACCTCTGTGTGATAAACCTTTTTAGCTCCCACATATGAGTGAGAACATGCGATATTTGTCTTTCTGTGCCTGACTTTTCACTTAACATAATGTCCTCCAGTTCCATCCTTGTTGCTGCAAATGACAGGTTGTTATTCTTTTTATGGCTGAATAGTATTCGGTTGTGTATGTATACCACATTTTTTAAACCATTCATCTCTTGATCAGTGGACACTTAGGTTGATTTCATATCTTGACTATTGTGAATAGTACTGCAAGAAACATGGGAGTGAATATATTTTTTCGATATATCTTTTGGGTACATACCCAGCAGTGAGATTGCTGGATCATGTGGTAGTTCTATTTTTATAACAGTTTTTTGAGAAACATCCATAATGTTGTCCATAGTGGCTGTACTAATTTACATTTTTGGCATGTTTGAATTCCTTACATATTATAGTTATTAATCCCTTTTTGGATGGATAGTTTGCAAATATTTTCTCCCATTCTGTGGGTTGTCTCTTCACTCTGTTGATTGTTTCGTTTGCTGTTCAGGAACTTTTTAGCTTGATGTCATCCCACTTGTCTATTTTTGTTTTTGTTTCTTGTGCTTTTGAGGTCTTACCTGAAAAAATGTTGCCCAGATCAATGTCCTGAAGCATCTCCCCAATGTTTTCTTCTTGTAGTTTCATAGTTTTCAGGTCTAACCTTTAAGTCCTTAACCCATTTTGATTTGATTTTTATATATGGAGAGAGATGGCATCTAGTTTCATTCTTTTGCATATGGACATTCAGTTTTTCTAGCACCATTTATTAAAGAGACTATCTTTTCCTCAGTGTATGTTTTTGGCACCTTTGTCAACTATGACTTGGTTGTCAATTTATGTATTTAATTCTGGGTTCTCTATTCCGTTTCATTAGCCAATGCATCTGTTTTTATGCCAATACCATGCTGATTGGGTTACTATAGCTTTGTAGTATATTTTAAAGTTTGGTAGTGAGATGCCTCCAGCTTTGTTTTTGGTTTGTTTTATTTTGTTTTGCTCAGTATTGCTTTGGTTATTTGGAGTCTTTTGTGGTTCCATACAAATTTTAGGATTATTTTCTCTATTTCTTTGAGGAATTTCATTGGCATTTTGAAAAAGATTGCATTTAATCTGTAGATTCTTTGGGTAGTATGGACATTTTAACAATATTAATTCTTCCAATCCATGAATATAGGATAGCTTTCTTTTCTTTGTTCTCTTTAATTTCTTTCATTAGTGTTTTATAGTTTTCATTATAGGAATATTTCACTTTTTAAGTTAAATTTATTCCTAGATATTTTATTATTTTTTCATACTTATTGAATATGAAACTGTTTCTTTTTTTATTTTTAATTTCAGAATATTACAGGGATACAAACACTTTGGTTATATATATTGCCTTTGTACCACCTGAGTCAGAGTTACAAGCATGCCCATCCCCCAGACAGTGTGCCCCGCTCCCATTAGGTGCGAATTCACCCATCCTCTCCTCCCCCCTCCCACCTGCCCAGCACCCGATGAATGTTACTTCCATATTTGCACATAAGTGTTGATCAATTAGCACCAATTTAATGGTGAGTACATGTGGTGCTTGCTTTTCCATTCTTGTGATACTTCACTTAGTAGAATGGGTTCCACCTCCATCCAGAATAATACAAGAGGCATTAGTTCACCATTTTTTATGGCTGAGTAGTACACTATGGTATACATATATCACATTTTATTAATCTGCTCATGTATTAATGGGCACTTGGGTTGTTTCCACATCTTTGCAATTGTGAATTGTGCTACTATAAACATTCAAGTGCAGATGTCTTTATTATAGAATAAATCCCACCCAGTAGTGGGATTGCTGGATCAAATATGGTAATTCTGCTTTTACTTTTTTGAGGTATCTCCGTATTGCTTTCCAGAGGAGTTGTGATAATTTGCAGTCCCACTAGTGTATGAGTGTTCCTATCTCTCTGCATCCACACCAACATTTGTTGTTTTGGGACTTTTTGATATAAGCCATTCTCACTGGAGTTAAGTGATATCTCATAGTGGTTTTGATTTGCATTTCCCTGATGATTAGAGTTGCTGAGCGATTTTTCATGTGTTTTCTTGATTTTAGATTGTTCACTGTTGCTATATAGAAATACTACTGACTTTTCTATGTTGATTTGGTATCCTGCAAATTATTGAATACATTTATCAGTTCTAACAGTTTTTTGGTACAGTTTTTAGGTGTTTCTAAATATAGAACCATGTCATGTGTGAGCAAAGATAATTTGATTTTTTCTTCCTTTCCAATTAGTATATGCTTTATCTTTTTCTCTTGCCTAATTGCTTCAGCTAGTACTTCCAGTACTATGTTGAATGACCGTGGTGAAAATGGGTATCCTTGTCTTTCTCTAGATCTTAGAGAAAAGGCTTTTAATTTTTACTTGTTCAGTATGATATTAGCTGTGGGTTCACCGTTTATGGTCTTTATTGTTTTGAAGTATGTTCCTTCTATATCCAGTTTTTTTGAGAGTCTTTGCCATGAAAGATGTTGACTTTCATCACATGCTTTTTCAGCATCTATTGAGATGATTATATGGTTTTTACTTTCAATTTGGTTAATGTGATGTGTCATATTTATTAATTTGTGTATGTCGAATCATCCTTGTATCCCTGGGATGAAGCCCACTTCATTATGATAAATAATCTTTTTAATGTGTTGTTGAATTGGTTTCCTACTATGTTGTTGTGCATTTTTGCATCTTTGTTCATCAGTGATATTGGCATGCAGTTTTCTTTTTTTATTGATGTCTTGTCTGATTTTGGTATCGGGGTAATGCTTCATAGAATGAGTTTGGAAGTATTCCCTCCTTTTTAATTTTTTGAAAGTTTGAGTAGAACTGGTATTCTTCTTCAAATGATTGGTAGAATTCAGCAGTGAAACCATCAGGCCTTGGACCATTCTTTGATGGGAGACTTTTTATTACTACTTTAGTATTGTTATTCATTATTGGTTTGTTTGGGTTTTCTATTTCTTCATGATTCAATCTTGGTAGGTTATATGTACCAAAACTTTATCCATTCCTTCCAGGTTTTCCAATTTGTTGGTGTATAGTTGTTTGTAATAGTTTGTAATGATCCTTTGCATGTCTTTGGTATCAATTGTAATGTCTTGTTTTTCATCTAACTTTATTTATTTTGGTCTTTTCTCTATTTTCTTAGTCTAGCTAAATGTCTGTTGATTTTGTTTATCTTTTTTAAAAAAACTGTTTTTTTACATTGATATTTTATATTTTTTTAAGTCTCAATTTCATTTCTTTGTGGTCTAATCTTTATTATTTTTTTCCTTATATTAATTTTGGATTTGGTTTATTCTTGCTTTTCAGTTCCTTGAGGTGCATTGTTAGGTTGTTTATTTTAAATCTTTCTGCTTTTTTGATGTAGACATTTATTGCTATGAACTTTTTCTCCTAGAAATGCTTTTACTGTATCCCATAAGTTTGTGTGTGTTGTATTTCTATTTTCATTTGTCTCAAGGAATTTTAAATATTTTTTTGTTAATTTCTTTACTGACCCATTCATTGTTCAGGAGCATGTTGTTTAATTTCTATGAATTTGTACAGTTTCCAATGTTTCTTCTGTTATTGATTTCTAATTTTATTTCATTGTGGTCAGAAAAGATACTTAATAGGATTTTGATTTTTTAAAATTTGTTAAGACTTGTTTTGTGACTTAACATATGATCTGTCCTGGAGAATGTTCCATGTGCTGTTGAGAAAAATATATATTCTGCAGTTGTTGGATGAAATATTCTGTAAATATCTGTTAAGTCCATTTGGTCTAGAATACAGTTTAATTTTGATGTTTCTTTGTTGATTTTCTGTCAGAATGATCAGTCCATTGTTGAAAGTGGAGTGGTGAAGTCCCCTACTATTATTTTGCAATAAATCTAATGTTTTAAGACAATTAATATTTGTTTTATATATTTGAGTGCTCCTGTGCTGGCTCCATAGAAATTTACAATCATTAGATTCCTTTGTTGTATTGACCCCTTTATCATTATATACAATGGCTTTCTTTGTCTTATTTTACCATTCTTTTTTTTTTTTTGAGACAGAGTCTCACTCTGTTGCCCGGGCTAGAGTGAGTGCCATGGCATCAGCCTAGCTCACAGCAACCTCAAACTCCTGGGCTCAAGTGATCCTCCTGCGTCAGCCTCCCAAGTAGCTGGGACTACAGGCACGCGCCACCATGCCCGGCTAATTTTTTCTATATATTTTTAGTTGTCCAGCTAATTTCTTTCTATTTTTTTAGTAGACACGGGGTCTTGCTCTTGCTCAGGCTGGTCTCGAACTCCTGAGCTCAAACGATCTGCCCTCCTCAGCCTCTCAGAGTGCTAGGATTATAGGCGTGAGCCACCGCGCCCAGCTCTTATTTTACCATTCTTGATTTAAAGTCTATTTTGTCTGATGTAAATATAGCTACTCCTGCTCTTTTTTGGTTTCTGTTTGCATGGAATATCTTTTTTCATTCCTTCACTTTGATTCTGTGTATATCTTTACAGGTGAAGAGAGTTTCTTGTGGACAGCATATAGTTGGGTCTTGTTTTTTATCCATTCAGCTACTCTTTGTCTTTTAATTGGAGAATTTACATTCAGGTTACAATTGATAGGATATGGTTTACTGCCATTTTTTCACTCGTATTCTGGTTGTTTTATAGATTCTTTCTTTTTTCTTCTCTGTGTTCCTTTGCAGTTAAGTAATTTTCTCTAGTAATATGTTTTAATTCCATACTATATATTTTTAGTTTATCTATTATAAGTTTTCACTTTGTGGTTACCATTAGAATTGCAAAAACATTCTGTAGTTATATTATTTTAAACTGATAACAACTTAACTTTGCAAAAAAAGTAATAAAAACAAACCCTATGCTTTAATAGCATTCCTTCCATTTTGCCTTATTGATGTTTCAATTTACATCTTTTTAAAATGCCTATGTCATAACCAATTATTGTAGGTATTATTGATTTTAATAGTTTGTCTTTCAATCTTCATACTTAAGATATAAGTGGTTTACTTTAATTATAGTATTAGAGTATTCTGAATTTGTCTGTTTTCTTTCCTTTACTTATGACTTTAAGACCTTCACATGTTTTCTGGTTACATGATAGCATCCATTTCTTTCAGGTTGAAGAAATCTCTGCAGCATTTCTTGTAAGACAGGTCTGGTGTTGATGAATTTCCTCAGATTTTGTTTGTCTGGGAGTTTTTACCTCATCATCATGTTTGAAGGATTCTTGGTTGGTAGTCTTTTTCCTTCAACATTTTGAGTATAGCATCCCACCGTCCCCTGGCCTGCAGGGTTTCTGCTGAGAAATCTGCTGAAAGCTGTATTCAGACTTTGTTAAATATGGTATGTTTCTTTTTTCTTGGTGCTTTGAGTATTTTTTCTTTGTCTTTGATTTTTGCTAATTTGACTATGTTGTACCTGGGGGAATTCCTCTCTGAGTTGAATTTGGCCACCCATACCTGGATGGTGTCTTTTTTCTCCAGATTCATAAAATTCTTAGCTTTTATTTTCCTTAAATAGACTTTATAGGTCTTTTTCTTCCTTGTTTCCTTTGACAATTCCTATTATGCTGAGTTTAGTTCAACTTGTGGTGTCTTATAATTCTCATAGGTCTTCTTACTCTTTTTTATTCTTTTTTCTTTTTGTTTCTCTCATTGGATAATTTCATATGTTCTATCTATAAGCTCACTAATTTTGTCCTCTGATTAAGTCTGCTGTTAAAGCTTCCTAATTAGTTTTTCAGTTAAGTTATTGTATTCTTAATTTCCAGGATTTCTATTTTTTTAATTGTTTCTATATCTTTGTCAAATTTCTAATTTTGTTCCTGGATTGTTTTCTAAATTTTGTTTAATTTTCTATCTGTATTTTCTTGTGATTCCCTGGACTTCTGCAAGAGGGTTATTCTAAACTCTGTACAACATTTCCTAGGTCTTTATTCTTCTGGGGCTATTGCTAGGGTTTGTTGGTTTCTTTTGGTGGTGTCATAGTTCTCTGAGTTTTCACAACCTTGCATCTTTATGTTGTTGCTTGCGCATTTCAATATTTGCAGGTGTTCTTTGATGGTGTTCAACTTTTATAACTTATTATCAAACCTAAACACTGGCTTGTTGTTTCTTCCCATATGAGGAAGGACTTACACTGAGCACCAGACTAAAACAGTGCACTGGAACTAATTGATTGCCCTGACATTGTTTCCCAGTCTGGGGAAGACTTAAGCAGGCACCAGAACTTAATCCTGATGTTTTTGTTGTTTCTGGGCCAGGGGAAGGCTCCATGAGAGCACTTGGGTTTTGTGGAAAATATGACCAGGGATTCAGGCCTTTCTGTGGATTGCATTCCCTGCAGCACTATGGGCCAACCAGTCTCTTCAGTCAGTCCCTGCTGATTCATGTGCAGAATGGTCACCAAGATCTGAGCAATAGTGGCTACAATCAATGCCCTACTCTTTGTCCCCAGTTCACTCCAGGTGCTTCAGCTCTTCTGGCAGTCTCAGTGATTTCCATGGGACAGGACCAGAGTGGGCTTCTTAGGAAGATTCCCAGACCAACTGGTGGAGAGATCTCACATCCACTTGCAATTCCCTCCTCTTGCCTTGGAAACTAGGGGTCTAAGGAAATTCTCTGTAGTTGGCTTGTGACAGCTTGGGAGAGGGGTTGGGGTAATGTAAAATGACTGTTTCTCTTACCTGTGGCAGCTCTCTATTCTGTGGGCCCAGTGGGTTTCTGTTTCTCCTCAGAGTTCTGGTGAACTCAGGGTGTTACTCTTGCTTTTGAATAATTTCTAACTGTATTTTTTTTTTTAAAGGAGTGATGCGGGGAAGTCTTCTATTTTGCCATCTTTCTGATGTCAGTCTCCAATTCATAAGATTTATTATTGATTCTCAAATCATTCATAACCTTAAAAAACCACATGGAGTTGATTTCATACATTTTTTTATGGAAACAATAAAATTCTTTTGTTTCTTTGCTTATGATATTTTAGCTATACAGAAATTACAGTGATTCATACCATATTCAATGGCTCCAAGATTATTTACACCTATATTGTGTATTATAAATTGGTTTACATAATGCATATTTTATTTTCTATTATTCCAAGATATCCAAAGCATAATCTCCTTCACTATCTTAAATAACTACATATTAGTATTTAACATGTGATAGAACATCATCTGTAGAATTACATCTACTATTTTTAAGAATGATTAGATTTTAGAATCTGTTCTATGTAAAAGTAAAATATTTTGTATTCAATGTCTTTAATTAAAGTCTATTTCTTTATCCTATTTTGTGTGGAAAACTAATATTTAACATAATAAATAGCCTGTAGAGTGAAAGTTAATTAGGTAGCTATGTTTATTAAATGTTAAAGTATTTCATTTTGTCTAAAAGAGGAGTACAAATTAAAATAGATTTAATAATAATCACCTTAGTAATTATATTGATTTAAAATACATACTAGAAAATATTCCTAAATTTATTTTTGAGACTGAATATGTCATTTTTGACCTAGTCAAAAACAAAGCATCTCACCGAGTAGTCCTATGATGATTACTCATGCTTATTTTAACTATAAATATCCATAAAAACAATGCCTAAATGAGTCATCACAAAGGAATAAATGGCTTCTCATTAAGAAGTAAACTAGAGCTCAGGTCTGTATTTTTCTCAGAGAAAACAAAAATCAATATTTCAGTGTGTGTCTGTGTGACTACAATACAGATTCATCACTGCACATGCACATTTACCAAGCCTAATAACACCAACTTTTTGGTTATTCTTCTTTAATGTCAATCATTTCATATATATGTTTTCCAAAATTCCTGCTTCTCAGCCCTTGGCATTTATTTGATAATATTAAGGAGAATGCCTCCAAAAGAGCACTCAATATGCATTAAGTTCTGCTTATCAGCTCTGGCCAACTGTGGAGGAGCCTCAGCTCTGAGTGGCCAGAGACTGAACCTAGCCCGACACCCTGCCAAGGTCGGGGGAAGCTAGTTCACACTATGCTTGAGACTGCAAGAAAGTCAGTGACAAATTGCAGTAAATTGATCAAAACTGAAGTACTTCATGGGTCTGTAGTATGACTTATCGCTGTGATTCACATTCAAAATTGTATCTCCCATCAGATAATCCATCAGGTGTGGTAATCTCATGTTAACTGGTATTTTCACATGCCATGGCCATTTCCACGATGAACCTTATTCCCAGGGGTGTGTTTTAGACTGCTTTCCCATTCACATATCCATAATGTGAATAACAACTGTTATATACTTAGTACAGAATATATACCATGTACTGTGCACTATCATTTGCCTACTTCAATATGGCCACCTTGGTTTTCTTCTGTTTCGTCAAACACATCATGTTTAAGCCCAATTTGGGGCATTTGCACATGATGTTCTTTCTGCCTGGTGGACCCATTACTCTAATCCGTACCTGGCTGGATCCTTCCTGTCATTCAGGCATTACCTTAAATTCTTTTCATCATAAAGGCCTTACCTGACATTATAAAACTGCTACTAGTTTACTTTGTATCATATTACCTTTTTTTAAATTTATCACTATCTATTGTTTTACTGTTTACTTTTTATTGTAGATCTTCTCTCATTAGAGTATATGCTGCAGGAATTTCCTTGTTTTGTTCGTCACTATATCCTAAACAGTATGCACTCAATATGTTGATTGAATGAAGGAAAGAAGGAATAAATATATTAGTTCTCTAAATAAATACACATATTCAGTCCTCTTAACAGATCTGTGAGATCAGTGAGATAGGTTTTTCTGTTTCCATTTCATGGAAGAGAAAACTAAAGCAAAGGATGGTTAAATGATTCACCTGAACTTCTTCGATTTTTGAATGATCATAGAATTATCCCAGCCCCTCATAACTTCCCTGGGGTACACACGGTCATTGCTCTTGGTGGTCACGAACTGAAATGCAGCTGGCCTCCTTGTTACCTGCAAGTGTCCTCTCACTTGACAAATGCTGACCTTGGTACTTTTCCTAGTATTGCTTTTACCGTATCTGAACCCTGCGTTTAGGAGGTAATTTGCAGGAATGGCTCACCTCTCTTTACTCTCTTGTGGGTAAGCATATGAGCCAGACCAGATCACACTCCTTTGACTAATTTAGACCATTTCAGTCTTCTTCTGTCTCTCTTCACATACTACTGAATGACAAGTGAGTTTGGATCTCCTTCCTTTCTCATTCAGGGACAGACTGACTGTGGAGAAAGCCCCATAGAGCTCCACTGAAAGCTCTTTATCCTTCAGGTCCCTGTTACCCGACCACACGTTTTCTTCCCAACTCTACCCCTACCCTCATACCCCACTTCTAGCCACCTGTTCTCTTCACCTGTTAACAAGTCTTTCTCGTTTAATAAGTTTATTTACATATTTTTCAATGATTGTGTACTTCTCAGGTTGAAAGAAACATATTCCATTTTAGGTAGGAAGACAGATGTAAGAAATGTTTATTAAGAGATTTTTCTCTCCAGATTTAAATGTCTGTCAGTTGATGAAATTCAAGGTAAGCTTTACAGGATAAATAAAATGTCCTAGAGATTTTTTTCAATGTTGTCACTCTCCATGACACATTTTTACTCTTAGCATAGTCACTGACGGACCCCGTGATTCTAATGATGAGATCACTAGTTAAGAACTTTGCCTATTTTCTGTATCCTTACAGTCCCTGCCAAGACAAACTTATGATTAGCTTCAACTTACAAAACTCTAAAAGTATTCTTCCCTAACTTCTATGATTATTTTCACGTATATCATCCTTTGCTGCAGCAAACTAAATAAACCTACATTCTTTTCAGCTATAAGTATGTTCTCGGTGGTCTTTAATTCACAGCTTCAATCATTAGTTTAAAAAGGTAAAATTCAGTACAATTGTAGGATTGCTTTGAAATAGACATAGATGAGTTTCAACATTGCTATTTCAAATTTTTGCTTAAATGGCTAGAAAATCCTGCACCGATTTATTTACTGCTTATAATTAAATCTAGAGCCTGGTGAGTGGAAAATTAGATAATTTCAAAGAATGACTACAGGGAAAATATTTATAATAAAATATTTCTTTTTCATTCCATTTCTGTTTAGAAGTTTTCAACAACCTCAAGCATTAATGAAAATTCATGCTTATAAAATGTCTTCATTTTTTTTAACCTATAGATTGTCTTTATGAAATTTGATTTATTAAAAGGCAAATCCAATACCCAAATGATCAATTTATTCCATTTCCTACAATAAAAACAGACAGGTAAAAAGATAGTGTAATAGTGTTTTTTCCCCCTAATAAATTATTATAAACTTCCAGAAAACTCTAATTTACCTGACACTGTCCGAATGACGACATAATAATAATACTACCTGATACCCCAGATATTTATTGTCTTTGAATTGTCCTTAGGAAAAATCAGAGAAATTATGAGCTTCAAGCTAACCAAAACACCGCAATTATATGAATTATCTGATAATGAAAATGTGTGTAATTTAGGCTACTATGATTATACATAAAATGATAAAAGTGATTTCACATTTTTAAAAATCACGTTTACCTTTTTCCTCTTAGGGAAGTACATATGCATAAAATGAAGCTCAGGTAGCAATCATAAATTGTAGTTAGAAATTGAATAATTACAGTCCTGGTTTCTTACATTATTATTATGATTATTTTATGTCATTAAATATACTTCCAAAAATTTTTAACTAGCTGCACGTTGCCCTATACAACTAACAATGAACCAGAAAAATTAATGTTCAAGCTCTCTTTCAAAATATTTCAGTGTGAGTTCTGACCCATGAACAACACAGATTTTAGGAAGTTTGGGATGGCATGAGTGAAGTGACATTGATTAACATGTTTAACAAAAAGGACTAATTTTTCTTCATGCCTTAGGTTCCCTGTGATATAATACAAAATATATTTAGTTGTATGAATAATCATGTTATCCACTTCATTTCCCCAAAATAAATACACCTGAGTGGAAAGTGTGAAAATGCCCCATTTGTAATGAATCCTTGTTTCCATTTTGAGCTCATTAGTCCATTTAATTGAAGAAAATTAAATCAAGGAATGAACATTTCAATAAGCATTGCCCTTTAAGTTCTCACTATATTATACAAAAGTGAAAACTCTGTAAGTTTTTGCTCCTATTTTAAACTGCTACACTTGTTAGATTAATTCTTGGTAGACTCCTGTGCCTGGTTTACACAGTAAGGGGAAAGTCGACTTTGTTTCAAGAGTACATTTTATCACATGCAGTTTCCTACACTGCTTTCTTTTCTGAAGTTAAGCTAAAGATGAATACCATTTAAAATAAAAGATTCTTTAACTCTTCTACTGTTGTTATGTGGAGATCAGGTTAGAATGGGATTCCTTTACTGCACCTAAGTAATGTAGTTGCAAATGTCTTGTTAGTATAAACTAGTAACTAATTGTGTATCCCTCCATATTTACGGTAGTTATCATGATTCAGATTCTCATTTGGGTTGTGTTGTATAATTCAAACAGTTCAGGTCTGACTTTGAGTTAAGTGATTAGCTGAAAGTATTAATTTGGGCATAAGTGTGTTACAGTGCAGAACACATGGAAAATAGCTTTGTTGAATCAGCATTCATTAATTGGAACCGCACAACTTGTTTTATCCACACTGAGATAAAAATTCCTTTCCTTAAGTAATATTTTTACGATAATACATATAATTAATAATAGCTCTAGAATGTTTGGGAAAACTTTTTAGGGAAAAAAGAAGCAAAAATTAGGAATAATTCCACCATCCAGAATTAACTACACTGTGCTTTTAAGAATTCATGAATAGTCTTTAAATATATATTTTAAAATCCAAAGTAGAACCATAAAGACAATATACATATTAGGAACCAGGCCACAGAGCGGGAGATGAGCAGTGGGCGAGCAAGCGAAGCTTCGTCTGTGTTTACAGCCACTCCCCATTGCTTGCATCACCGCCTGAGCTCCACCTCCTGTCAGATCAGCAGCAGCATTAGATTCTCATGGGAGCACAAACCCTACTATAAACTATGCATGTGAGGAGTCTAGGTTGCTGGCTCCTTATGAGAATCTAATGCCTGATGATCTGAGGGGGAGTTGAGGCAGTGATGCTAGTGCTAGGATGAGGCTGCAAATACAGATTATTGTTAGCAGAGAGGTTTGACTGCACAAGGTGCTCAAATCATCCTGAAACCACTCTCACTCCCGGTCTGTGTAAAAACTGTCTTCCGTGAAACCTGTCCCTGGTGCCAAAAAGTTTGGAGACCGCTGGTATATTACATGTTGTAACTTGCCTATAATATTTAACAGCATATTATTTTTCCATATTTCTATGTATTCTTGCACATATTGCAATGCCGGTTTAACTCATAATGATCAGAAAAGCATACAGGTGAAATTCTGAACTGAAAATGACTAATTGTTACACAGAGTTGACCAGAAATCCATGTGAAGTCCACAAAGAGAGCCAGTTCTTCACTGTTGTCCTCAGGTTCATCCAGAGACACAGCAGATGTATATGAACGTGTAGAAGCCTCCTCCTCATCTGATCTCCTTCCCTCCTACCTTTCCTACTTTTCTATAGAGAGCATCCCTGCTACATGTGTGTTGCTTTTCCTTTTGCTATCCATATTTGCAATTCTTTAAAGTGAAGTATCTGAAAGAAAAAGATTATATAAGATTTT
>NW_012149285.1:1081724-1105084 GCF_000956105.1 Propithecus coquereli | reverse complement strand
ACACACACACACACACACACACACACATATACATAATCTTAAGATATATAGTTTTTGACATCTATATCCTGATAGGTTGTGGTAGAGAAAGATATTTTCTCAAATAGAAGTGAGGATGGTGAGGGTACCAAAGGGTGATGAAAGCATAAAATCTCTTTCATAAGTTTTAAATTGCTTGGCCATGTCTGAGTAGCATGATAAAATCTCACACTGTCTCATTCTTTCCCTCTCTGTCCCACCCAGTATATGAATCCTACCTTAGTCCAGCTTCTCCAGGCTATCACACTACCCGCCCCTTAGTCACTTAGGGGCCATCTCAGTTATTAGATCGACTGCCGTGGTATCACAATGCTTGTGGTCAAGGGACTCTTATTTTACTTATTGATAATAATGGCTCCAAAGCACAAGAGCAGTGATGCTGGCAGTTCTGATATGCCCAAGAGAAGATATAAAGTGCTTTTTTAAAAGTGAAAACATGAAGTTCTTGACTTAATAAGGAAAGGAAAAAAAAACATGATTATTATAGTACATTGGTGTAATTGTTTTATTTATTGCTGCTAATTTCCTTCTGTGCCAAATTTGTAGAGCAAATTTTATCATAGGTATGTGCGTGTAGGAAAAACGTAGTGTATATAGAGTTCTGTACTACTCGCAGTTTCAGGCTTCCACTGGGGGTCTTGGAAGGGATCCTCTGAAGATAAGGAGGGACTCCCGTGCCATGATGCCAACAGCTACATCCTACATCTTACTCCATCATGTGGGTGTACCAAAATTTACCTAGCTAATCTATTCTTTTAAGAATTTAAACTATTTCTTTATTTTCCATTTATAAATAATGATGTAATGAAAATTATGTTTTCCTCTAACAGTTTCCCTAAGATAAATTCCTAGAGGTGAGTGATTAAATACAAAATATAAACATTTCCATGGCTCTTAATTCAAAATGCTGTGTTTAATAGAGAGCTATAATTTACACTCTACTGTAGTTGGTTATTTTCTGTTTGCCTCCCACTCCCTGATCCTGAACGTAGGATCTATTCTTTGCCCTTTTCTGCTCTGGTTTAGGTCCTGAGAAATTGATTGGATGAACTTGACTCCATCACCTGGGCTTCTTTGTTGTTGGTTTCTGGTTGGGTTCAGACAAGGGAGGGCACTGGCAGGAGATTGAAGGTTGGGAATAGAAGATCCGGGCATTTATCCACATTGACCACAACCTCACTATTTATCTCCCTTCCTCGCAATGGCTGTGGTGTAAGTTTACAGATCTTGTAGGGAATCCTCATTTCTGCACCTCAGATTTTATCCAGTCTCCTCTATCCCAGTTTGCTCTCCTTTCAGGCTGGTTTGGTGATGGTTTTCTTCTGCTTCTACTTCTTGGGTGCTTCACCATTCCTTATGATTCCCTTAACTGTATAGGCACCTCAGTAAATGGAATCTTCATTAAATATCCTCAATTAAAGATTTTGAATGTGTCTTCTGTTTCCTGCTAGAACCATGACTAATCTATATCCCCTCCAACACTGTCTGAGGATGCCTGCTTCCAAATATCCTTGATAATACAAAGAATGGCTTTAAAGGAATATTTGATAGTATGAATTTTTTTCATAAGAAATGGATATCTCATTATTTTAATTTCTTTGATTTGTAATGAGGCTGAGTAATGTAATATGTATTTAATAGTGATCTTTTAATATATGCTTATACTTTTTTGGCGAACATCCTAATTCCTGCTCGTTTATTTTTCCAAAGAGGGGATTGTCTTTTTCTTATAGCTTTGAAAATCATCTTTTTGTAATAAGAATATAAAATTTCAAGTTTGATAATTTTAATATTGATTAGGGTTTTTCTTTTTTAAATCAGATCCTTTGTACTTTCTGCCATTGCCTTTACCATTAGAAAGTCATTTCCTAATTCAAGTGTCAGCAACACTTGATGCGGACATGAAAATTTTAGTCTTATAATTGCAAAAACCAAACTTGATTACAAATATACTAATCTTCTAAAGTGGGTTCAGGGAGGTTTTCCTGATTCTTGGGGCTACTGGTCTCTGCTATGAATGATCTGACTTGCCTATGTGACTGTTACTTATCAAAAACGATGAGCAAAACCACACATCTGCCATGTGCCAGTGCCCACTTGACTGCCCCAGACATCACCAAATCAAGATGGCTTCTCTTTCGTTCTGCTTTCCATATCTTGTGTAGTTCTTCTCAGGGGAAGAATACAAATGGAACCCTGCTGTGAAAAAATCCAGGAAATGCGGGGAGATCCTAGGAGAGTGAGAATGGTTCTGAAGATAACAAACTGTATCTGATACAGTTCACCCCATGGATAATTCGTTTTATATACATCTTTTACTCATATTTAAACCTTCAAATGCAACAGTAGCCACACCATATTTTGTCTAAAATGGTGCCAGGAAGCTGTGCTTAATACACATCTCTACAAGTGTATAGAATCTATATCTCTATACTTTCTTGTGATGTATGTTCATTTACCAGCCCAACCACCATCATGTTTTGATATATAACTTAATGCCCATCACCACCACTTCACAATACAAAATTTTAGTGGAAGGAGACAAGCTTCTGCAAAGGTTTCCATGACTTGTCACAAGTTGTCATTGGTACTAATAAGTTCTTTATTCTAATACCAATTTCTTATTTCCTCTGTCCTCAGCTACAGTTTTATCCAGTTGTGGTTATTGACATCAAAGATTGACTCAAATTATCATTGAAATTCTGAGTCATTAGTTATCTGACTATTTGGGTTGTGGTAGTCTTTCATTAACTTGTGACATTAAATGAGGGCATTACTAAGAGGTACGACCAGAAAATCACTTGAATTCCACAAATTCTTCTTGCTCAACACTGTTGGCACTTCTTGTTCAATTCAACTCAACGTGGTTGAGTTTCCCATTTTGTAGTAACAGCTACATTTTTCCCTTGATAAACAGGAACAATCAAATGTGATTCCCTTTGTTGCTAACTGATGAGCCATAAGTGATAATGTAGCAGCCTCGACTCTCAATTCAGAGCAACCATTGCTGTTGCTGTGCTCAGAGGTGGAAACACATCATCTTTAGTAAGTTCTATAAATTAGTATTGTCCAAGATTTGGGGGAGAGGAAGTATAATACAAAATTTGATACCATATTTTGACTGCTGGCCACTTTTCAGCCTCACTCCACTTTCTTCTTCCCCCCGCCCTACAACTGGGCTAGCTGACAAGAAAGCCTGGGTGTTCCTTCTGTTGGCCCTGGTAGGAGGTTCAAATTATACTATTTCCTGCCTGTGTGTGGCAGCCTTTACCCCACTCCCTTATCCTGCTCCCCACTCCCACACCCAAACGCAATAAAAATCCCTACTCAATTTCCTTTCCTTGCTCTCCGAAGCCATTTTTGGACCTATTTAGACCCGCCCTGGTCTCCCTGGAAAACCTTGTTATGTAAGGAACAAACCTTTTCATACTCTCTTGATGTTTGTGATACGTCATCAGTGATGACATCTGAACCAAATGTGGGGCTACAACAAGAAATAAAAAGTATTGATTTTGTCATTAGGGTTAATAGTAAGAAGAGCCACTGATTTTTCATCCTTCGAGTCTCAAATACATGGATTTTATCAATGGCAAAAGCAACTTTTTATGTTGGTTATTTGTTGTCCTTCAAGATATAAGGATTATATGGATATATGGAAGTGTAGCCTCTTGGCTATGAAATGAGTTGTTGCCCAGCCACCTTCATAATTGATCTCTAATTGGTCATTTTACCATTGTATAAATAATAACATTATTGTGTCTTCCTTGTAAAACATTACAACTATTTTTTTAATTTCATGAATTAGCTAAAAGCCTCTTGTACAATGATGAATAAAAGTAATGACGTCAGGTATCTTTATTTTATTCCTGAATTCAAGGGGGAAAAGAGCAATGCTCACTATTAAGATAGTTGCTAAAAGTTTTTCTTCAGATTTTCTTTATCAAATGTATCCAATAGATATGTCTTTGGATCAAACTAAATCACAAGTTAGTAGCTTAAAACCACCATCATTTATTTAGGTGATGATTCTATAGGTAAGAAGTTTGGGCTGAGCAGTTCTTTGCTGATTTTGATATACATTTTTGATATTTTTGATACTAAACCTTGTATCATGGTGAAGTGATCTACTTTATTTCTGGTACTGCATTTTGCTTTAATGTCTACTGTATCTTATATTAATATAGCTACATTTATGTTTTTAATGTGTTTATATGGAATATATATTTCTATCCCTTTATTTTAAATTGTCTGTGCCCAGATAGTTCAGATGTATCTCTTGTGAGCAAGTACATATATTTGTGAACTGTGGTAGGTTTTTCTTTTTGAAGGTAGATTTTATATATACATCTCTACATAAAGAGGTTTACAGTATAATCAAATGTTTAATCAACAAAAAATAAAATGGGATACAATGGTATGAATGTTTAAAAATTTTAATTATGTGTGCATAATAACAATATGTGGTTGGCTTATTTCACTTTACGTAAGTTAAGTTCCATCGATGTTACACATGGCAGGATTTCATTCTTTTTTATGGCTATGTAACATATCATTGTGTATATGTACCACAATTTCTTTATCCATTCATCTATTGATGGACACTTAGGTTGATTCCAAATCTTGGTTATTCTGTATAGTGCTGTAATAAATATGGAAGTGCACATATCTATTTGATATACTGATTTCCTTTCTTTTGGATATATACCTAGTAGTGGGATTGCTGGGTCATATGGTAGTTCTACTTTTAGATTTTTGAGGAATTTCCATACTGTTCTCTATAGTGGTTGCTTTTGCCCAAAGAAAAATTGGACAAACAGGATCACTTCAAGCTAAAAAGCTTCTGCACAACAAAGGAAACAATCAACAAAATGAAGAGGCAATCTACAGAATGGGAGAAAATATTTGCAAATGACCCATCTGACAAAGGATTAATAACAAGACTACATAAGGAGATGCAACAGCTCAACGGGAAAAAAAATCAAATAATCCAATTAAAAGTGGGCAAAAGACCCTAATAGACATTTCTCACAAGAAGGTATACAAATGGCCAACAGGTATATAAAAAAAATGCTGAATATCATTAGTCATCACAGAAATGCAAATCAAAACTACAATGAGATGTCATTCCTTTCCAGTTAAAATAGTTTTTATAAAAAAGATAGGCAATAACTAATGCTGGTGAGGATGTGGATAAAGGGGAATCCTCATACACTGTTGCTGGGGATGTAAATTAGTGCAACCAACCAGTGGTCCTCCTGTCCTAAGGGCATGCCCTTGTTTGCCAAGATCAAGATGCAATTCACTAGCTTTGAGGGGAAGTGGCTAGAGCTCTGTCTTCCATTCACCCAGCACCTGCTCAGTACGGAGCCCAGTGCTGAGGACACCACAGTGAATGGTCAGCTCTACCCCCGTGGACCAGTGTCCTAGTGGGGAAAACAGAGAGCAAGCCAGCAACCCCTCCCGGATTTGTAGGTTTTCAGTTTCATTTTGGGTTTTTGTTTGGTTTTTGGGGGGGAGGGTTTGTTTCTACATCTCCCCTCCCTCTGCCACCTCCCCCTGCATAATGAGGCATGTCTTATTCAGTGTTATGCAATGGACTTATACAAAAATTCACTCTTAGTGTCAGCCACACAATTTTTTTTAATGCAGTATATTCACCTGTAAATAGTTTGTGTAAATTTTGACAGAAAAGTATATTTACTACACTGTAAACACATGTGATGATATATTGTATTATTTTGCTTTTTTGTAAAGCAGTTAGTTGCTGTACATGGATAACAAACAAAAATTTGATTATTCTCATGTTAGTATTGTTAACTTCTTCCTGCGACTGCGTTATATCATTTAAAGAAAATGCTGTGTATTGTAAACTTACATTGTATATGATAACTTACTCTCCCTTCCATTTGGGCCTAAACTTTGGCAGTTCCCTTGTCTACAACCTTGTTAATATTGTAAGCAACTGTACGCCAGCAGGAGAAATACTGCCCAACAGACAAAATTGATCATTGTAGGAGGAAATCATAGAAATCCGTTTCAGATCATTGTTGTTCCCCACCCCATTTTCCCTCCTTGTGTATGTACTCCTTCACTCCCCCCTTTTTAAAATAAAATGTAAATTCAATCTGCAAAAAAAAAAAAAAAAAAAAAAAATACTAGCTAGTTCCCTCCAGACCTTTAATCAGGCATTAATCCCATAATGTGAGTGAAACCCTCATGGCCTAATCACTTTCTAAAAGCCTCACCTCCTAACACTGTTGCTTTGGGAGTTAAGTTTCGATATAAAATTTGGAGGAAGCACAAACATTAAACCATAGCACCCTGGTAGGGAAAATTATTAGAACTGTGAATCTCATGATATGAGGCCATTTCCACAATTATTTTATTATAAAATAAATTCACTGATCAGAAGCAACGCTGAGTGAAATATCATGATGATGAATAAGGTATTTGATAAATATATGGATGATGGTGTTGGCAGAATTAATACAGATAGAGAATGCAGCTACAAATTAAGTATAAGTATCTATTTTACTGAGGACAAATTGCAGCTCCTGCCATGATGGAAGAATTCCAATGTAATCAATCTTAATTTGCCACCAGTTGGCTGTTCTTTCTCTCCAGGGAATGACGCCATATCAAAGAATCAACGCTATTCTGTTGTTGACATATTGGATATGCAGTTGTAATGTAAGCCAAATAAGTCTTGGTAGGCAAAGACTATCCATTGCTTTATTTTTCACGTGCTTATTTAGTGAGAACTAGACTAATTGGAAAAGAAGGCAGACTGGCTGCACATAAATAGGTCATTTTGTCTGCTTGATCACTGAGTGCTTGATCCATACAAGATACCCTTTGATGCTCAATCTTATGGCAGTTAAAGATTCTTACACTCAGTTTTTATATGGAACATCACTCCATGGATTTTGCACTCACTCTTCTAATGTTATTTCTTCCAAGTCTGTGATGATCAGCAAAAGCCATTAGCCACCATTCATATTTTAGTATTGCTCCAAAACGTTGGTTATCTCTTCTTGCAAGCAAAGTAGGCAAACAGATTTATTGCTCAATATTCTATCCATGGGAAGTATTTCCTTATCTACTATTAATATCTTTCAGGGACATCCCTGTGAGAGGCTATGTGAGGAACCAGTATTATTTTAGGTGGTGTCAACATATTATATGGAACTATCATAAATGAAGCTCCAGATTTTTTAATCCTAATTTAACTAGTCATAAGGAATTCTATATGAAGCCATAGGTTTGTGTTGAGGTAAAGGTGGTCATATAAAAATAGTAGGTACTGTGGGAGTTTGAGCCATGGTTTGAGATGTTTCACCTTTAGAAAGAGCTTAGTCCGAACCTTTTATATAACACTCTTACTTGGTAATGGAATACTTAACCCTATGACTTCATAGATCAGATTATACATATTTTATGATGGGTGGGTCAGACTATAAGGTCACTTTGTGACTCACCATCAGGTATTCATCTCTACTAGTGCCCAGCATTAGGCCAGAAGCTGTTGTCAAAAGAACATTTTTTAGAAGCCAGCATACTTTCCCCAATCTGTGCAATGTTTACCTTATCAGAGCTTGTCAGAGCCTCCATGTAACAATCACATCTACCATAGACACTTGAAGCATCGTTGATCTGGTTCAGAAAGCCCAAGTAGCTCAGTAGTTTACAGTGTCCTGGACTTACTCTAGTTGTTGGGCCCACAAAAATTGGCAGTCTTATAGTTTATTTGATAAATGGATCCAATTGGTACACTATACTAAGTTACATATAATTCATATAATTTTCCCAATCCAAACAGTTGTGCCTCTTGCTTAGCAAAAAACAAACAAACAAGAAACACTAACAAACAAACAAAAAAACTCACCTTTATTTTCATCATTTTTTTAATTCTTTGGAGAGAGAGTGTAACATGCCTCAGAAAACTAAGTTGATTGACCATTGATTTTCATTTGATTTTCACTCTGATAAGAACATTTCTTACCAAATAGAATAAAATAATTATTACTTCTGATCAATTGGTCTAATCAGCAATTGACCAATATGGCAAAATGGTATGATGCCCAAACTGAGAACAAAATGATTAAGGTACATTCAGACTAGACCCTGACGTGATGGAGATGATATAACCCTGAATTAAGACTGAGAAATTATACTTATGTCCCTACCAAGTGAAAGACAACTACATGGAGTAGTCTTTTTGATTGGCAGAGATAACAAAGCATTGTTCAAATAGATAGCTTTATGTTAGGTGCCAGAGGCTGTGTTAATTTGTCTACAAAGATAGGACATCAGTGCAACTAGGGTCCTTACCTGCTTACATAATGAAATTATTATTGTCACTTTTTAAAGATAAATTTGCCTTATACAAAGGCTAACAGGAAAGTTAAGTAGAGATATAATACAAATAATTGCTGTTTTATCTTCAAGTCTTTCATTATTGCTTTAAACTTTGAAATTCCCTGAGGAATGTGGTTTTAAATTTAGTTTCCTATTTTGATAGAGAGAGGAAGTTCCATTGGTTCTACCTGGCCCTTTAAATCGTAACTGTACTTCTATGAGTTATCGGGGTTCTGTAAGCTTTTAAATATGTCTATTGTGAATATGCATTCTGGACTCAATTATGTAAAAACTCTACTTACTATGTGACTTTTTATAAGCCTCCATTTGGGTGGTAGACCACTATGGTATTTGTCTTCCCAGATATCAGGATAAGTTCAGATATATTATATTTCCTTGTTACCATTTTTTGCCAGAAGTACTTCATTTACCATTTCTAATAATTCAAGCCTGCTGGCATTGAATTGTCTCAGTTTCAGTTTTCCTGAAACATCCTTACTTTACCTTAATTTTAGAATAATATCTTTGATTGGTATAGAATTATGGGCTGTTTTTCTCAGCAGTTGAAAAATGTTTCTGTCCTGTTCTGGCTTGCATAGTTTCTGATAGGAAATATCTAATTTTTCATCTTTGTCCTCTACTTGTAATATCCTTTTCTGGCTTCTTTCGAGATGTTATCTTTATTTTTTGTTTTTAGTAGATTGATTCTTATGTATCCAGATGTGTTTGTGGATTTTATTTTTTTGATCCTCATTGGAGTTCTCTGAAACTTTGGGATAAGTTGTTTGCTGATAAATTCTTGACCATTATCTTTCTAACATTTATTCTGGATCATTCTCTCTCTTTCCCCATTACTTGCATATTAGATCATTTGACATTGACTTGGGTTCTGTGCTTTTATTAAAAAAAAACTCTTTTTCTCTTTGTATTTCAGTTTAGATAATTTATTTTAACATATATTCAAGTTTACTGTTTTTCCCTCAGTCATATTCAGTCATTTAACAATCCTACTAAAGGAATTCTTCATAACTTACATTGTGATTTTTACTTCTAGCATTTTCTTTTCCCTTTTCCTTTTTTGTTTTCATTCCCCTGCTGAAATTCTCCATTTGTTCATGCATGCTGTGTACCTTTTCTACTAGATCCTTTAACATATTAATCATTAGTTATTTTATACTTCCTATCTGAAAGGATCTACATCTAGATCATCTCTGTAGCTAGTTCTACTGATTACTTTGTCTTTTCTGTCCCATGTGCAGTTGGATTTTGCTTCTACTTTTCCAGTGGTATCAATAGTAGTGGGTCTTTATGTGGTTCTCGAGGGTGGGAAGGAGCGTTATCTACTCATACCCCAATAATAGGTTTTGCTATTAATGCTCACTCAGTGGTCCTGGGATTGAGAGAGTTTGCCTCTTCTCCCACAGTGGCTTAAAACATTTACTTCATGTAAGACAAGGGTTTTGGAAGTGTTTCATGTCTTTTCTCAGTGGCAGCTGATTGCACATCCTTCCCTCCTTATTACTGAGGTGGCTCCCCTGGTCCTCTGCCCCATCACCAGTCTTTTAAGTCAGAAAATGGTGCTGGACCATGAGGAAGAGCTTGTAGTGAGTATGGAATTCTTCTTCTGTGTAGTACTCTCAGGTTATATTTTAAACTGATATGCTAACCACACTGCATTTTTAAAATTTTAGTTGATTTCTTCCTATCTGCTTCTATGGCAGCCACTGCTTCCTCGTGTGCTCTGTCAGGAAAAACAGTTTAGCTTTCTGCCTTTTCTCCTGGGAACTTGTCACATTCTGGTGTTCAGTTGTCTTGGTTGCCTTACAACCTTCAGCTTTCTGATGAGTTAAAGAAAAGTTAAGTTTTGTAGATTGTCTATTTTTTTCCTAGATGTTAGGATGAGTGTGACTTTACTACTTTCTGCTACCAGTAAGACTTTTGATGCAGGAAATTTGAGGTTAACAAAACCATCACAAAGTCTGAGAAGTGATAAAATACGGAAGCTCAGGGATTATAGGGAAGCTACCTCCAATGGTCTTATGTGTGATCACTCTGAAGTAGATGAGTCTCAGTAAGGCCTGAGACTCACAAATCCACAGGCTTCTGCTCAAGTCTGCAAGTTGCTGACAACTATGTATCTGCTTGCAATTGCCACTTAAGAATAATCTCTTCCACCATTCCAAACCCATATAAAAATTTCTTGGCAAAATCTGTCCATAACTTTCTTGGCAATGAGGACTTGCAAGTAAAGTTTTCAAGATTTATGACTCTGTATATAGCAGAGAGTTTGCAATGGTCTGAAATAAACTATCAGCAAGTAATATGAGGCACATCTCAACCCATTAAATTGTAATTTCCAGTATAAGCAAATGATTAAACCTCTGAATATGTGTTTATATAACTGAACTTTTGAATAAATGTTACATATTTTATAATCCCTAAGTTATATTTACAGTGTGCTGTAATGACACTAAAAATATCACAAGATAGACCATTTTATTTTATTTTAAAAGTGTCAAATGAAATCTCCAAAGGAAACTCATGCTAAGCAATTGTTAAAATTAATCTTTGCTTGATAGGAGTCATATTAGTATAAAGATTCTATAACTTATTAGCTATGGGGGCTTATGCTTTTTAAAGAAAATAATTAAATGGATTATAAAATGCTTTATGTTGAACAGAAATTAATTTGCTAGTTTATGTGGGTAAACTACTATAATTTTATAGCAAGTTTTTGTCACAATCAATGCTATGAAGTCCAATATATACTTCTCATCAGAGTACTCTAAGTTCTTCAGAATACACCTATGGATAAAATACTACTCGGTAATAAAAATGAATTAGCTACTGATGTATGCAACAACATCAATCTCAGTAAGCATTATACTGATTGAAAGATACCAGCCATAAAAGAATATCTACTGTATGTTTCTATTCACATTAAATGCAGGAAAAGACTAACTTACTGTGACAGAAAACAGATCAGTAGTTGCCAAGGACTGGGGGTATAGAGGGGTCTGACTGAAAAGATATGTGAAGGAATTTTTGAAGTGATGTAAATATTCTATATGTTGATTTTGGTCGTGCCTACAATGTGGACACGCTGGACAAAGGGATGATTTATGCCCCAGGATGAAACTGGACAGTGTGAGATTTCGCCACACTACTCAGAGTGGCATGAAATTTAAAACTTATAAATTGTTTATTTCTGGAATTTTCCACTTGATATTTTCAGACCACAGCTGACTGTGAGTAATGAAACTGCAAAAAGCAAAACCAAGGATGGGGGCAGGGGGTTACTATATTAAAAAAAAAAGATTATCAATGTAGCCATAAAAAAGTACAAATAAAAAATACAGTATAACAACTATGTATATGGCATTTACATTGTATCAGGTATTACAAGTAATCTGGAGATGATTTAAAGTATATAGGAGGATATGCGTAGGTTATATGCACATACTACACCGTTTTATACAAGGGATCTGAGCATCCACAGATTTCGGTATTCCCAGGAATCCTGGAACCAACCAGTCTCTCACTAGGGAAGAATGTATATTAAAACAAACAAAAATAATAAGCAAACAACAGAAAGAACTGTCAAATTGACATGAGGTGGCCAAAGTCAGTTTCATGGGGAAGGAGGGACTTGGCGATATAACTTAAAGGTCAAAGCCATCAGTGGTAAAAGGCAAGATTATGCGGTTTTTCAGGAAAATCCTCTTAGAAAATTTTCCTAAGAGTGAGATGTTTTTCTGAATGATTCTTATCTTAAAATCTTCTTCTGGAGGAAGCATTTTTTTTTTTTATTGAGACTTTTAAGATGGAAAAGACACTTGAAGCCCTATCTTTTTGTTTTGTAAATGACTACATTTACCCACAACCTGAGCAGAAGTTGAACTAGGGCGGGAACACAGGTGTCTTGAGTCCTGCTGTGGGTGCTCCTTACCCCATTCATCACGCCTTCTACGCTACCAGGAGTTAAGGGATAATGACAAGGATCAGAATCCTAGCCTTGCCATCTAGTGGTTTTGTGACCTCAGCCACGTTACTTACATTCTGTGTGGTGCAGTTCATTTATTGGTAAGTTAAAAAAAAAATCCATCTGAATATTAAATGAAGCAACATATAGCAAGTACCTAGTGCAATGGAGAACACACAGGAAATGTCAAATACATAGCCAGCATTTTAAGCTGTGATGGCAGAGACCAAGTTTCATAGTTACATTGCACTTAGTGTTCTCAGATATCACTCATGTTTTATGAGGAAACTTACAAATCAAAGAGGCTCTACCACTCCTCTTAGCTGGTGACGTGTGTTACCAAAAGAACTTTTTGACACCTCTTTCTTGCATGTTCCCTAAATTGATTGTTTAAATTCATCTAAATAAGTTCACTTAGTTAAATAAGTCTAAAGATGTTCATTTTAACTTAGTGCATCCAATCAAGTAGCTAATTAGATCATAATTTTAAATTCAAGTTGTAGATGGGATCAATCAAAAACTTTTAAACTGGAAAAATCCAACCCATTGAGCATAAAATACATTCCAAAATGTTAAAGCTGAAAGAACACTTACAAATCAAATATTGAAAATATATTGATTTTGTAGCTTATTAAATTATTGTCCAAATAGATTTAATGTTTGTCTGAGGCAATTGAAGTAATTAATGATGGCCCTGAAACCATAAAATATAGCTAAAACATGGCCTTAAAAGTCAAATAAATGGTAATTTGAATTCCATTTCTATCATTAACTCTGTCTATACAAGCATAGAAAAACTTCTTAACATTTCTTACTTTAGCATTTTTATCAATGAAATGAGAGATAACATTCATTGCCAGATAGAATTGTCATGAGAATAAAGTAAAATACATAAGTAAAATGTCCATGTAATATCTGGTGTATAGTAGGCACTCAGATAATGTTAATGCTCTTTGAAGTCTAGTGCTTTTCCTACTATACCACTGTGATATATAAGTCATTGTCTAGCCGTATTCCCATGCACTCACTCAGGTAGTCATTTTATACCATGATTCCCACATCCATATTGATTGGATTGGGAATGCACATAACAGCCAATTATATTTACATCTTCAGAATTTGAATTGCAAAAATGAGCAGAAAAATCATGTAAAAACATCACACATAAAGTGTGACTTCATGATGGGAATTGTGGTAGGCTTAATAATGACCCTTCACAGATGCCCACATTCTAATCTCTGGAATGTCTGAATATACCACCTTGCATACGTAGCAAAAAGAACTTTGCAGATGTAATTAAATTAAACATCTTGAGATGGACGAGTAGCCTGTATCATCCAGGTTGGTCCAATATAGTCACAACCATCTTTGTAACAGGGAGGCAGGTGGCTCAGAGCTGTAGCAGGAGACGTGATGATGAAAGATCAGAGACTGCAATGACTTGAAGAAGAGGTCGTGAGCCAAGGTGTGGCCTCTGAAAGCTAAAAAGGACAAGGAAAGGAATTCTTCCCTAGAGTCTCCAGAAGGAAGACAGCTTTGACCACACCTTGATTTTAGACTCTGACCTCCAGAACTATAAAATAACTAATTTGTATTGTTTTAAGCTGGTACATTTGTTGCAGCAGCAATAGGAAACTAATACAGGAATGTTAGATAACTTGACTGAAGAACCCCAAATTGTTTCTGCAGAGGTACCTAGAGTCATCTTGAACCTAAGATGACATTTCTGATCCAATTTCCCTGAGGTCCCTTGTTATTATGGCCCTCTGTTTTTAGATTTCCTTAAGAATTAGTGACCATCTGTGTCCTTCTATCACCCCACCCCACTCAATAGTTTGAGAGAGGTAGGGGGTCTCTTTTCTCTCCTGCCAAGCAACTGATAACGTAACAACCACACTGCTTTCAGCTACTCATTTGTTAAATATGTTCTGTTGATTACAAGGCTCTGAGAGCTAGCTGAGTAAGCTTATTATTGCTAATGAGATAAACATTAAGGTATTTTAAACTGCACCTAGAAGTAGAGAAGGGGATACCTTTTTTTTTCTAGCCTCCAAAGCACATTTTTATATATAGGCAACTTACGACTTAAGGAAAGGGTAAAATGGTTTGTTTAGAAAAGTGATATTTAAAATGAACGCATTCCAAGTTATTCTTGGAAGTGGGAATTATTTACAGTAGCACGCATTTTCTAGGAGGATCTGTTCAGTAGATTGTAGTGTGCATTTTTGGCTGCCTTGTGAAGAATCTGAGAGAGCTGTTTTCTTCAGACTCACGCTTTTGAGAAGTAGAGTGCTACAGGTTGAATGACTTTAGTGATAAACATGCAATTAAAATAAACTCTCTGTGATGGCTATAATTACCAAGAAATGGTTTATAGGGAAAATGCTCTATTTGAAAAATGAATTGTGAGATTTTTGATAACTTTAAATGTAAGAGGAAGGAAGGGTAGAGGAAATGATCATTTTAAACATTCTGTTGTTTTCAAGTGACTCTAGATGGCAATACTTGGAAAGTACAGTCATGTGTCCCTTTGTGATGGGGATGCATTCTGAGAAATGTATCAGGCAATTTTGTCACTGTGTGAGTATCATAGAGTGTACTTACACAAACCAATATGGGATAGCCTACTCCAGGCTGCAAACCTGGATAGCATGTTACCATACTGAATACTGCAGGCAATTGTGACACAATAATATATATTTATGGATCTAAACAGAGAAAAGGTACAATTAAAAAACTTGTATCATGTTATGGGACCACCATTGTGTATGTGGTCCATCACTGACTGAAACATCTTTGTGCGGCGCATGACTATACTTGTTTCAAGGCACTCTGAACTTGGTAACTTTCTCCTGAAGAAGATTCAGTGGTGTTAAATGGCAATGGCAGATGTGAGGAATCGGCATCTTGTAGAAGAGTGTAAAACTGTATGGCAAGGTTTATTTTCCTGAGGACTAGACCACAAGGATTTAAAATACTGACTCAGCATCTCTACCTAGCACAGTTTCTCAGCCTTGGCAGCAGGTTAAGGGCAATTGTTCCAGGTGCTTTCAAGATCTATGGACACCTGATACCTACCACCAGAGAGTAACTTAATTGGTTTTTGCTGTGGCCTTCATATATTTTAAAGCCTCTTCTTCTCAGGTGGTGGTAACATTCAGCCTGGCCGGCCATCCTGCCTGCATTCCTCACTGGGATCCACAAAGCTTTTGGATCTATCCTCACTCTGTGGCCACGGCATTCTCAACTAAAACAAACTAACTTTCGGCTGGTTGAGCCTTAGGAGGTCTGATTGTCGCCATGGCATTACTCCCTCTGTGACAGACCAGCAATGACCCAGCTTAACTCCAACACACTGAGAATAGCTGGCACAATGATTTTATAAACTAAATATTATCAAAATATCCAAGACCCCTGCCACCAATTTCATCGCCTCATAACAAGATGCTTTAAGAACTCTGATCCATATACTGTGTGGGTGGGGGTCCGCACCTACTGTGGAAGAATCGTGGTATCACAAATGCAGCCCTTTATCCCACGTAATCTCACTTTATCTGTTTATTTGTCCCCTCTTTACAGGTCTCTAATTTGTACCTAAATCTAGAGGCCTGCTGTTGAAAGAGGTATCCTAACTCAATTTGTTGAGAAGGAAAGGAATACGTTATATAGGTCGGTGGACATTAAAAGGTTACCCTCAAGCACCACATGTACTCAGATTAATACCATCAGATTGGTATTAACTGATCAACACTTAAGTGCACATATGGTAATAACATTCATCGGATGTCGGGCAGATGGGAGGGGGGAGTAGGGGATGGGTATATACACACCTAATGGGTGCGGTATGCACTGTCTGGGGGATGGACACGCTTGAAGCTCTGTAATATATGTAACCTAAATATTTATACCCCTGTAATATGCCAAAATTAAAAAAAAAAGTTACCTTGCTTTAATTCAAAGAGTTTTCCCTTGATGTTATAGCCTTTGAATACTTTGATGTTAATTTAGTAATCTAACATAACTATCATGATATTTTAAATGTAAGGAATTATTTTTTAAATATTTGGATACATATCTTGAATACATAATAGTTGTACATATTTATGGGGTACATGTGATGTTTTTATATAGGCATACAGTGCATAATAATCAAATCAGGGTAATTGAGGTATCCGTCACCTCAAGCAGTAATCATTTCTTTGTGTTAGGAACATTCCAATTCTACTCTTTTAGTTATTTTAAAGTACACAATAAATTATTAACTATAGCCACCCTACTGTCCTACCCAATACTAGATCTTATTCATTCCAGTTGTATTTCTGTACCCATTATCCATCCCCTCTTTATTACTCCCTCCCACCCCGATCCTTCTCAGCCTCTGGTAACCATTATTCTACTCTGTCTTCATGAGATCAATTTTTTTTAACCTCACACTTATAAGTGAGAATATGTGATATTTGTCTTTCTGTGCCTGTTTTATTTCACTTAAACTAATGTCCTCCAGGTCTAGTAATGTTGCAAATGACAGGATTTCATTCTTTTTAATGGCTGAATAATATTCCTTGGTGTTTATATACAGCATTCCCTTTATCCATTCATCTTTTGACGGACACTTATGTTGATTCCATATCTTGGCTATTGTGAACAGTGCTGCAATGAACATGGAAGCACAGATATCTCTTTCATATATTGATTTCCTTTCTTTTGGATACATACCCGGCACTGGGATTAGTGGGTCATATGGTAGTTCTATTTTTAGTTTTTTGAGGAACCTCTGTACTGTTCCCCATAGTGGTTGCACTAATTTACATTCTGACCAACAGCGTATGAGGCTTCCCCTTTCTCCACGTCCTCACCAGCATTCATTATTGCCTGTCTTTTGGATAAAAGCCATTTTAAGCGGGGTGAGGTGACATCTCATTGTAGTTTTGATTTGCATTGTTTTGATGATTAATGATGTTGAGAATTTTCTTATATACCTTTTGCCCATTTGTAAGTCTTCTTTTGAGAAATGTCTATTCAGATCTTTTGCCCATTGTTAAATCAGATTATTGGATTTTTCCTATTGAGTTTGAGCTCTTTATATATTCTAGTTATTAATCTCTTGTCAGATAGGTAGTTGCAAATATTTTGTCCCATTCTGTGGATTGTCTTTTCACTTGGTTGTTTCCTTTGCTGTGCAGAAGCTTTTTAGCTTGATATGGTACCATTTTTCCATTTTTGCTTTGGTTGTCTGTGCTTTTCACGTCTTACTCAAGAAATCTTTGCCCAGACCAATGTCCTGACCCATTTCCCCAATGTTTTCTTCTAGTAGTTTTTTCAGTTTTAACACTTTGAATATGTCATACCTCTCCCTCCTGGCCTGTTAAGTTTCTACTAAGAAGTCTGCTGCCAGTTTTATCGGGGCTCCTTCATTTGTTATTTACTTCTTTTCTCTTGATGCTTTTAGGATCCTTTCTTCATCCTTTAGTTTTGAAAGTTTTATTATATGCCTCAAGGTAGTCTTATTGGGGTTAACTCAATCTGTTTAGTGTTCTATGACCTTCTTGTACCTGGATAATAATATCTTTCTCTAGGTTTGGAAAGTTCTGTTATTATTTCTTTGAATAAACTTTCTACCCCAGTCTCTTTCTCCACTTCCTCTTTAAGGCCAATAACTCTTATATTTACACTTTCAAGGCTTTTTCTAGATCTTGGTAGGAATGCTTCATTCTGTTTTATTCTTTTTCCTCATTTGACTATATTTTCATATAGCCTGTCTTTATGTTCACTAATTCTTTCTTCTGCTCAATTATACTACTGAGAGACTCTCATGTATTTTTCAGTTTAATTGAATTTTTCAGCTCCAGAATATCTGCATAATTTTTTTTTTTATTATTTCAATCTCTTTGTTAAATTCCTCAGATAGAATTCTGAATTCTTTCTCTGTTATCTTGAAGTTCATCGAGCTTCCTCAGGAAAGCTATTTTGAATTCTCAGTTTGAAAGTTCACAGATCTCTGACACTCCAGGATTGGTCACTGCTGCTTTATTTAGTTTGTTTAGTGAAGTTATGTTTTCCTGGATGTTCATGATACTTGTGAACATTTGTTGCTGTCTGGGCATTGAAGAGTTAGGTAGCCCTTGAGAGGGCTTTCCACATATTAAAAGGGGATTGAGTATTGTAAACTAAGTCTGTGGTCGCTGCAGCCTTATTAGCACTAGGGGGTCTCCCAAGCCCAGGAATGCTGTAACTCTTGCAGACTTAACTAGATACACTACCTCCATGGACTGGATAAGCTAAGGGAGAATTCCCTGGGTTACCAACCAAAGTCTCTTGCTTTCCTTCCTCCCTTTCTCCCATTCAGAAGGAGTCTCTTTCCATGCTGAGCTACCTGGAGTTGGGGGAGGGTGATACAAGCCACCACAGGTGGTACTGCCCTGGGTTGCACCTGCAGCCTTGTAGACCAGCACAGTACTAGGTCTCACCCAAGGCCTGAAGTGATTACTGCTAGCTACTGCCTATGTTTATTGAAGGCCTGAGCAGACTAGTGAATCCTATTGTAACTGGGTCCTTCCCAACAGGGCAGTGGATTCTCCTATGGTCTAGAGTGGGTGTAGAAATGCCATCCAGGAGCTAAGGCCTGAAACTGGGGGCTTCAGAAATCTACACAGTGCTTTATTTTCCTGTGGCTGAGCTGGTACTCAAGTTGCAAGACAAAGTCCTCTGGACCCTTCCCTCTCCTTTCCCCAAGTGCAAAGAGTCTCTGCCTGAGCTGTGCTGCCTGGAGTTGGCGGAGGGTGACACAGGCTGTCCTGTGGCCACCAGCTAGTGTTCTACTGGGTCATGTGCACCCTAAGCCTCACAGCTTCTAAGACCAGAACAGCACCAGGACTTACCCAGAGACTGCAGCCCTTGTGGCCTGATTACCTCTCAAATTTATTACAGGACACAGGCCACTTTAGTTAGCCAGCGATGGAGGTAGCAGGGACAGGTTCCTCCTGCTGGGGCTAAGGATTCCCCTATGGATCAGGGCTAGTCTAAATGCTCCCTCTGTGGGCATGGGCAGAATTCTGTCCTATGACATGTTCTGCTATGACAGGGTAGCACTGAGTTCCAATGCAAAGTCCCACCATCACTTCACTTCACTCTCCCACTCCCAAGCACACAGATTCTCTCTCTGTGCTGCACTGCCTAAGTTGGGGGAGGACTGGTGTAGGCAGTGCAAGACTGTCCTTCCTACCCTCTTTGATTCCTTTTTCATTGATATTATGCTAAAACCAGGTACTGTGTGATCACACAGAAGATTTTTTTTTTTTTTTGGTTCTTATGAAGGTGATTTTTTGCATAGATAGTGGTTCAATTTGGTGTTCTGCAAGGGGTTGGAGGACAATTGCTAGAGGGTTCTACTTGGCCATTTTGTTCTGTCTCCTTCTAAACATAAGGAATTATAGATACCACTTTTATCTGTTCTGTTAGTATGTGGTTCACACTTTACTAACCCAGAAGTTAAGTGTGATACAGGGAAATAGGTTTGGAGGATTTTGTTTTGTCTTATCATGGAACAGGCTTATTTTTTCAGAGGATAAATAAAAAGCTTGTGTGATGCCTTAAAGAGTTTGGAAAGTAGAAGGTGGTCAGTTATAGTAAAATTTTTCACACTATTTTTACCTATCAAGATGTTCTGAAATTGTTAGACCCAGGACAAGCTGGCTCTATGCTCTCCAGTCTTTTCTCCTACTCCAACTATACAAATAAAATATATAATAATAGAACAGAAACATACTGTGGTCAAAGAGAAAAAAAAAGGATTTCTCAGAGCAGAAGAAACTGTGAGGAATACTTAAGAAAGTAAAAGCAGTTGAGACTATTCTGAAGTGCAAAACAGTAGCATGAGAGCCAGTAGGAGAGAAAGTCACAAAAGATGGTGGTCATGTCAAAGGAGATATATGCCTGGAAGTGATAGACTCTAGAAATAGGGAAGGCTGAGGAACACTTGACAGGGACATTAGCTCAGGCATTGCAGTGGGACTAGTTAAGCTTCATGATCCTTGTACATTCCCTTCATCACTGTGAGCTAGGACACTGAGACTGGATATCTAAACATGGGAGCAACCTGAGAACAAGGAGATTGATAACCCTTAATTAGCTTATAGCAGATTGTCTTTATAAGCTATCTTAATGTGAATTGTTTTTAGGGACAAATAATGAAAATATATGTATATAGCAGAAAAAATTGTGTATAAGCATATAGTTGCTGCAAATCAAGAAAAAAAATAAGAATCCCCCAAACAGGTGAGTGAAAGATCTGAATTTGAAATTTACTGAAAAATAAAAATGGCAAATCCATATGGAACAATTCTCAACTTAATCACATCTTTAGCAACCAAAATTTACAAACAATAAAGTACAACTCATCATTGGAAATCAAAAAATCTGACAGTAATGACAGTGGCAAAGATAGGGGAAAACATATTGTCATATATTACTGATGGGGTAAAAATTGTAGACACCGGAAAAAATTGGCAAAATCTGGTAAAATTAAAAATATACAATCTATGATTCAGATACTTTAATTCCACATGTAAAACCTTAAAAAAATTAATAACTGTCAATAAAATGACATGTACGAAGATGTTCATTGCACCAGTATTTACAACAGAAGATAAATGAAGACATACTAAATTTTTTATGAAGAGCACCATAATAAATAATGTCACACAATCTTAAAATAGAATACTATCATCAATTAGTTTGCAGTCCTACCCATAGTATATAAGTGTTCTTATCTCTCCACATCCACACCAGCATCTATTGTTTTGGGACTTCTTGATAAAAGCCATTCTCACTGGGATTAGGTGATATCTCATTGTGGTTTTGGTTTGCATTACTCTGATGATTAGTAATGTTGAGCATTTTTTCATATGCTTATAGGTCATTATATATTCTTTTGAAAAGCTTCCGTTCATGCCTTTTGCCCACTGTTTAATGGGGTTGTTTGATTTTTTCTTGCTGATTTGCTTGAGTTCTTTGTAGATTCTTGTTATTAGCCCTTTATTGGATGTATGGCATGAGAATATTTTCTCCCATTTTGTAGGTTGTCTATTTGTTTTGTTGATTGTTTCCTTGGCTGTGCAGCAGCTTTTTAATTTAATCAAGTCCAGTTTATTTCTTTTTGTTGTTGCAGTAATTGCTGTTGGGGTCTTCTGCATAAATTCTTTGCCTAGGCGTATATCTAGAAGAGTTTTTCCAACATTTTCTTCTAGAATTCTTATGGTTTCATGTCTTAGATTTAAGACTGTGATCCATCTAGAATCAATTTTTGTGACTGGCAAGAGATACGGATCCTATTTCAATCTTCTGCATGTGGCTATCCATTTTTCCCAACACCATTTATTGAATAGGGATTCTTTTCCCCAGTGTATACTGCTGTCTACTTTGTCAAAGATCATATGGCCGTATGTGGATGGTTTTATATCTGGATTCTCTGTTCTGTTCCATTGGTCTATCTCTTTTCTTGTGCCAGTACAAAGCTGTTTTGGTTACCATAGCCTTGAAGTCTGGTAAAGCGATGCCTCCAGATTTGTTCCTTTTGTTTACGTTGCTTTGGCTATTCAGGTTCTTTTCTGGTTCCAAACAAAGCATAGAATTATTTTTTCTAGATCTGTGAAAAATGACATTAGTATTTTGATGGGGATTGCTAGTGTAACTTCTATGGAAAATAGTATGGAGATAACTCAAAGAACTAAACGTAGACCTACCATTTGACCCAGCAATCCCACTACTAGGTATTTACCCCAAAGAAAAAAAAAGTAATTTTATCAGAAAGACACCTTCACTAGAATGTTTATTGCAGCACAATTCCAGAATTGTAAAGATGTGAAATCAACCCAAGTACCCATCAATTCATGAGTGGATTAATCAAATGTGAAATATGTATACCATGGAGTACTACACAGCCATGAAAAATGAACTAATACCTTTTGCAGCAATCTGGGTGGAACTGGAGACCATTCTCCTAAGTGAAATATCTAAAGAATGGAAAAACAAATGCCACATGTACTCACTATTAAATTAGAACTAACCAATCAGCACTCAGATGAACAGATGGAAGTAAAACTCAATGGAAATCATGCAGGTGGGAGGGAGGGGGAGAGGATGGGTGAAATCATACCTAACGAATACAGTGTGCACTATCTGGGTGATGGGCAGACTTATGACTTTGATTCAATCAATACAAAAGCAATCCATGTAACCAAAACATTTGTACCCCTGTAATATTCTGAAATAAAAAAAGAATGCTATCATCAATTAAAAGAATGAATTACATCTACATTCATCAATATGAATAGAGCAAAATATAAACTGTTGAATGCAAGGTGAAGTTGAATACTTATAGCATTATAATATTTATGCAAATATTACAGCACAAGACATGAAGAGAGGTACATATACACTTATCAGTTCCTTACATTCCTCTTAAACATTATCAAACTCCCTACTTCCCTTCATAACAAAACTGTGAGAAGTATTGCCTTCACTTCTTGCATTTACTTTTTTCCATTTTCTTCCTTGATTCACTCCTGAAAGTCTTTGTACCCACCTATCTATTGAAACCACAATACCAACATTGTCTGTGACATCTACCTTGTCAAATACACTGATCATGTCATAGTTCTTGACTTTATTGACTCTTCATCAGCATTTAACACAACTGATCATTGCCTCCTTCTTGAAATCATTTCATTACTTACTTTCTAAGATACCATATTTTACTTATTTTCAAAAACCTCAATTTTCTTTCGAGTTTGAATAATCTAAAAATTCGAGTGCAAGAAGAGGAAAGTAGAACTTACTTCCGGTAAGTATACTTATCCTTTTCTATCATTTTACATGCTATCTATAAGCTGATAACCCCAAATATATAACTCCAAGACAAACTTTTCCTCCAGAAACCCAGACTCTTATCTTAGTTTTTCATCATATCTGCTTCAACTACCTC
>NW_012149285.1:1080360-1080726 GCF_000956105.1 Propithecus coquereli | reverse complement strand
GCAGGAAACTTAGTTTGGAACATCTGGCAGTGATGACTCATAAGTATTAGGTTATTGAGTATGAAATGTCCAATTTCCATAAGTACTAAGTTTGACAGTTGATATTTCTGACATTTCACTTTGACACTTGTTTTATTTTTATTGTGAAGGTACATCCTCAGTCTTTCAAGTGCATGTTTTGGTTTGTGATTATCTTTCAAATTTTTTTGAGAGCAATTTTTTTGTGAAACCATGGATAAGTCAAAAATTCATGTTATTTTCTAATATGGGTTCCATCGTGTAACCAATGCAGTGCAGACAGCTTGAAATAAGAATGAGGTATTTGGTAAGGATGTGGCTAGTGAATACACAGTACATCGATGGTTT
>NW_012149285.1:1078721-1079020 GCF_000956105.1 Propithecus coquereli | reverse complement strand
GGTGGATTTTCTCTGCCTTTGAGCTTTTAACAGATTCTTAACTTCTGCCAAAACATTAATACACTGTAAGTGGCATGATGACAATAACTTTGCATGAAGACATTGGGTTGTAGTTTGCTTCCGCCAATAGCTATTATCAGTTACAGCTTTAGACTGTAAACTTGATTTCCTTGAACCTCAGATTTCTTATCTGAAAATTTCCGTATAAGATTTTATCTATTTTCTAGATTATCTTAGACCCAAATAAATCTCCTCCTCTTAGTTGTCTTTCAAAAATCACTTAATTTGGTTAATATATT
>NW_012149285.1:1075032-1076203 GCF_000956105.1 Propithecus coquereli | reverse complement strand
AATTATTTAATACAACTAGAGGGAACACTGGCCATTAGCAATTGCATCCCTTCATACTGTTCATCTTCAATACATTCCATATTTTAGCAAAATCTTGAATGATGGCCTGTGAGTTTATTTACATATTTTTCATTAGTTATGAAATATAATTGACATACAATAAAATGTATATATTTAAAGCATAAAGTGTAATCATATGTGACATACGTATGCACCCATAAAACAATTGCCATAAACAAGAGAGTAAATGTATCCATAATCCCCGAAAGTTGCTCATGCCCGTTTGTAATGTCTTCTCCCATCTTCAGGCCGCCACTGATCTGCTTCTTTTTCTATAGATGTATTTTCTGAAAGTTTATATAAATGGAATCACAAAGTATGGTTTCTTTCACTCAGTATAACTATTTTTAGATTAATACATATTCTTGTGTGTATCAATAGTTCTTTATTTCTTGTTAAGCAGCCTTCCATTATGAATATATACCAAAATTTGTTTATCCATTCACATGATGATGGACATTTGGATTGTTTCCCATTTTTGATTGTTACGTGTGAATCTGCTATGACCATGTGTACCAATTTCTGTATGGACGCGTGCTCTTTTCTCTTGGGTAAATATCAAGGAGGAGAAGGGCTGGATCACATGATAGGTGTGTGTTTAACTTTGTAAGAAGCTGTTAAATTGTTTGACAAAATAGTTGTAATATTTTACATTGCTACCACATCAATGTTTCAAAGGTTCAGTTCTTCCACATTCCTGTCAGCACTTGCTATTATCAGTCTTATAAAATTAGACAGTTTAGCAGATGTGTATTAGTTTACCATTATGAATTTAATTTGCATTTGCTAATGATAAATAATGTTAAGCGTGTTTTCATGTATTTATTTGCCATCCATATATGTTCTTGGGTGAAATATCTGTTCAAATATTTTGTCTGTCTTTATTTTTTTGGTTATTATAATGAAATTTGAGAGTTCTTTTTATTTTTGGATACAAATCCTTCGTCAGATACATGATTAGCAGAAACTTCCTTCTAGGCTATGATTTGCCTCTTTACTTTATTCAGCAGTGTATTCCGAAGATCAGAAAATTAAAAAAAAAATTAGATGTAGCCCAAGTTATCAATTTCTTTAACAGATTATGCTTTTAGTGTCATATTTGCAAATCCAG
>NW_012149285.1:1065675-1073862 GCF_000956105.1 Propithecus coquereli | reverse complement strand
AACTAAACGATGTGTATTTCAAAATATGGTTATATATTAAAGTTTTATTTAAAACTTTTGCATCTGTGTTCATGGGGAATATTCATTTGTAGTTTCCTTTGAAATGTCTACTTTTGGCATCAGGGTAATTCTGGCCTCATAGAATATACCAGGAAGCATCCATCCTCTTCTGTTTATGTTTGGTGGAATTTACCAGTGAAGCCATATGGACCTATAATTTTCCTTGTGAAAAGATTTTAAATTTGACTCCCTTTCTTTAATCAATATAGGACTGTTCATGTTAACAATTTTTTGTGTCTTTGAAGGAATTTTTCATTGTCATTATGTTGGAGTTAGATATGGACCTATAATTTTCCTTGTGAAAAGATTTTAAATTAGACTCCCTTTCTTTAATTAATATAGGACTGTTCATGTTAAAAATTTTTTTTTGTCTTTGAAGGAATTTTTTGTTGTCATTATGTTGGAGTTAAATATTTTGGCACAAAATTGTTCATAATGTTGTCTTAATACCCTCTTAATATATGTAGAATAATCCATAGTTATATTATCTCTCTTATTGCTGATATAGTTAATTTGAGTCTTATCCCCCTTTTTCCCTGTCCAGTCTGACTAGAGTGTTATCAGATTTATTGCTTGTTTGTTTCTTTATCCCATAAGAGCTAATTTTCAGGTACATTGATTTTTTTTCTTTATTTCCCTCTTTGTATTAGGTATAGAAGGTGCATTTCTTTTAAGCAGCATAAAGTTGGAACTTTTTTTTTATCCAATTGATAATCTCTACCTTTTAATTGTAGTGTTTGTCATTTACATTTTATGTAATTATTGATATGGTTGAGTTTAAGTCATATTTGAAGTTAGCAGTGGAGTTCATGATTATACATTTCAACTTCCACATGGATAAGGGAATATTTATATTTTCACAGATTTTGTTATAAATTGAAAATGAGTATTAATTTGTCATAGAACTGAACATAAAAGTAAACACCTACCTACCTATATTTGTCTTTATAAAGTGCTAACCTAAAATTAACTGTACTAGTTAACAAGGGAGACTATACAGTAATTGAATCTTCTATTGTTAAGATAGAAACCTAGTTTAAATAAGAATTACTTAAAATATGTTAATTGGAAAATTCTGTACTAATTTTATTTTTATAGACAGTACCATATACTATGCATAAGGGTTTCAATAAATATTTATGAAATTGTACTTCCTATATCTTCCTGGGTGTTTTATTTTAATACTTGTTGGCCCATGCCTGAAACATTGGTTTTGTTGATTCCAAAGACTATGTCTAGGCTTCTAGTTCCTTCTGAAGTTTTAAGTTGGCAGTATAGTTAGAACTGGTCAGATAAGTTACCTGCAGATACAGGAAGACTTTGGTCCTACTGGTCACATTCCCAATATTGTCCAGTCCCATATTTTGCATTTTATAATGTGGCCTGTGCTCTCAAAGGAATATGATTCTCACTCCTTCCACTAACTCCATACATGAGGACCCTCTTTATACATCCATCAGAAAAAGGTAACAAGTTTGATGATAAAGCTGGAGGTTGAATTATAGTAAAACCTAATGGATTTATGCATAGAGGGAAAAATTTTATATTTTTGCATTTATATTCTCTTTGATATATATTTTGTAAGTTAATGCATACTGTATATTTCATATCTAAGAAGAGTCAAACTATTAACAAAGGTTCTAACATATACAAATACATGATCTTCAGTCTAATGGTTATAGTTTTGATGTATTTCATGCAATTATTAACTAGTTGGGATGAATTTACAATTTAACATAGAAGGCAAACTTAGTAGTTGTTTGTGTTGTGAACGTAAGCTCCACAGTCTATCTCTTTGGTTCAAATTGATAGTTATGACTATTTTGAACCATTTATGTATGCTTTCATAAATAATGATAGATCTTTCAAGACAAAATATTGAGTAATGTGGTTATAATATTATCTAGAGGCCTATTAAGTTGTTATAAGCAATAGGTCATAGAACATTTTCAGAGAGAACTGATTCTAGCTGTGGAATCATTGTTACTGAGCCATATAATTATCTTTCTGACGAGAAAATATGATACTTTCAAAATAATCGTGTCCGCATACAGAACTGTAAAGTATTTACCAAACAATATACTGATGTTTTTTTCTTTGCCTGTGATGCCCTAGCATGACAGATGAAAGACACACATTATGACCATGACTCCAGATAGAAGAGTTTCGTATTGAGCTTTCACTAATCTAGAGCATGGCTGCTTTAGCCAAGGCGAGAGGGTAGTTTATGGGACTCACGGTGACCACATCGTATTCCAATAACAATCAGTCTTAAACTCTCAGCACTTTTAGCAGCACCTTCTCACGTTTTTAGGTGATGATATGCTGAGTAATGTTGTCCTAGCATTCTGTTGGAATACATGATTTGAAAATATGAGATCTCCTGGTGCAAGTCACAAATTAAAATCTCATTAAGATTTCACCCATGACTAAACGTGATTCTTCCCAGAGGGGAGAGAGGTCTGGAACTATGGGAGGAGACTGAATAGGACAATGCTCATATAAAATTGCATTCAATTACAAGTTCAGACTGTGTTCCTGTACTTTATTAGTATTAATAGTATGAAAAGCCATATATATTTTTTGATAGAATCAATGTTATATTAATAAATGGCAGCTGATTTCCAGCCATCTCAGAAAAGCTTATAACTAACATGTTAATATTCCTATGTTTCAGACAATATGCTGGGTACAGAGGATAGTGGTGTTGAAATTACTTAATGTTACTACTAATTTAATTTCCCAAGCAATTGAAAAAATCATTCAAGTTTCAAATTCACAATGCCATCAGCATAATGTTCTGCTTCTAGCGCTTCTTATAGAAGATTACATTTTCCGAAGACTGCTATACACATGTATGCATGTATACATCATCCTATATATTTAGAATATGATGTTGCCATATCTCCATTGAGAGATGTGATCTATGTTTCCTCTCCCCAAACCTGGGTGTACTTTTGTGACTTCTTTCACCAACAGAATGTGATAGAGTGTTACACGATTTCTGAGGTCCAACCATACATGGCAATATGGCTTCTCTTTCTTTTTCTTACAAGGCTTGCCATTAAAATGTATTCTGGCTGTCAGTCCTAATTAGACCCCCAGCTAGCCATCAGCATCCATGATCAGATCTGTGAGTAAATGAGGTTTCAAATGTTTCTAGGCCTGGATTTTGAGTCTTTCAGGCATGTCCCAGACATTGTGGAGCAGAGACAAACCAGCCACTGTGACCTTCCTGAATTCATATCCAACTGAAACTGAGGGATTATAACTATTATTGTTTCTAGCTTTAAGTTTGGGAGTAGTTTGTTGTGCAGCAATAGGTAATTGATGCTTCTCTGTAGCTCTGATAGAATTTTTATGACTGTGCCTATGTTCTTCCTGCCACCACTGCACTTGTCCCCCTGCTTACAGTCATTCAGCCCTGAATGACTTTTTTTTTTTTAATTTCAGGGTATTATGAGGGTACAAACATTAAGGTTACACTTTATGTCTTTGCCTCACCCAAGCAAGGGTTAGAGGCATGCCCTTCCCCCCTGTAATGCTCCGCATGTCCTTTAGTTGCGGGTTTACCGCCCCATCCCCCTAATCCCTGGAGACTATTTCTGCCATGTGATCACCCTAGTGTTGATCAGTTAGTACCAATTTGACGGCGAGTACAAGTGGAGCCCATTCTTCCAATCTTGTGGTGCCTCACTTTGGATAATGAGCTTAAGTTGAATCCGGGAAAGTATAAGAGGTTCTAGATCACTGTTGTTTCTTATGATTGCGTAGTATTCCATTGTATACATATACGAAATTTTAATAATCCACTCATGGATTGACAGGCACTTGGGTTATTTCCACATCCTTGCAATAGTGAATTGTGCTGCCATAAACATTCAGGTGCAGATGTCTTTATCATAGAATGTTTTTGCTCTTTTGGGTAGAAGCCTAATAGTGCTATTGCTGGATCGAATGGTATTTCTATTTTTAGCTCTTTGAGGTATCTCCAAATTCTTTTCCACAGAGGTCGCGCTAATTTGCAGTCCCACCAGCAATGTAAGAGTGTTCCTGTCTCTCCACATCCTCATCAGCATTTGTTGCTTTGGGATTTTTGATAGAGGCCAATCTCACTGGGGTTAGATGATATCTCCTTGTGGTTTTGATTTGCATTTCTCTAATGATTAGAGATGTTGAGCTTTTTTTTCTATGTTTGCTGGCCATTATGCTGTCTTCTTTTGAAAAGTTTCTGTTTGTTTCCTTTGCCCATTTGTTGCTGGGGTTGTTTGATTTTTTCTTGTTGATTTTTTCAAGTTCTAGATAGATTCTAGTTATCAGCCCTTTATCAGATGTGTAGAGAGCAAATATTTTTTCCCATTCTGTGGACTGTCTATTTGCTCTAATGATAGTTTCCTTGGCAGTGCAGAAGATTTTTAATTTGATCAAATCCCATTTATTTATTTTTGTTGCTGCGGTGATTGCTTTGGGGTTCTTCTTCAAGAATTCTTTGCCCAGGCCAATGTCTGAAAGGGTCTTCCCAACATCTTCTTTTAGAATTCTTAAGGTTTCATGCCTTAGGTTTAAGTCTGTTATTCATCTTGAATTGATTTTTGTGAGAGGTGAGAGGTGGGGATCCAGTTTCAATATTCTACATGTAGCTATCCAGTTTTCCCAGCACCATTTATTGAAAAGAGATTCTTTTCCCCAGTGTATGTTTTTGTCAGCTTTGTCAAAGATTAGATTACCATATGCAGATGGTTTCATCTCTGGATTCTCAGTCCTGCTCCAGAGGTCAGTGTCTCTGTTCTTGTGCCAGTACCATGCTGTTTCAGTTACTATATAGCCTGGTAGTACAGCTTGAAGTCTGGTAGACTGATACCTCCCAGTTTATTCCTTTTACTTAAGGTTACTTTCAGCCCTGACTTTTTGCCACAATAACAAGGTTTAGGAGCTCGGATGTCAGTGCCACTTCCAGTGTTGGAGAGGGTGAATGAGTTTGGATAGGGACAACAGGTCCTGGGAGAAATTCTTGTAACAACAATTGCTGGAAGTATGGTGAATCCAGTGGTGAAGAAGAAATGTTAGATCCAGCGGCACTCTGGTTCCCATTAATATGTAATCTCATTACAATATTGCTTTGCTTTTTTGCTTAGATTGCCCATGATTAAAGTAAACTTTATTAGATTCTAATTAAATGATCTAAAATATTGTTTCACTATTAGAATGCATTAGCCATACTTAAACATTGAATTGCTATTAAGATTTAGAAAGCACCTGCTTTTAATAACTTGATACTAATAGTAGGTCTTTATTTGAAGTTGAAATTTTTCCTTAAGATGTTTGAGAAATTAAAATGAGTGTATATAGCTTTATTTCTAAAAAATCACAATAAATGGTTAAATAGAGTTGTGTTCATGTTATTTGGCCATATCTAACACTTATAATAGAGAGAGTAGATAATGGGCAGTGGGACAATAGATTTTGAATAAGTAGGTAACTTTGATTAAAAAGGTCAACTAGTTAACCCTTTATTTTCTCCATCACCTGAATAATTCAGTGTTATTGCTGCTGTCTTGTGCATTCTTTTCATGAATCTCCAGGGAAAATGCCAAGCCCTTTATACTTTAGCTAACAAATTATTGAAGAAAATCTTGCATAATAACTTGTGATTCACAGGTAATTTCTTATCAGTGACAGATTTATGATTTTATCTTTCAGCAAGGTATACTTACAGAGATATAAGAAGTGCTAAACTCTAGCAATATTTTTAAATTGCAGGTTGGAGGAGAATCGTTAATCTCAGTGGATATTGTCAATATCAATAGAGTTGTAGGATCAGCAATGCTCTGCAAATTGAACAATCAAATGACATGGATTCATTATCATGTTTAGGTGGCTAAATTTTAAAAGCCTTACAGCAATGTACTCCATAATATATACTGTGTTAGTACAGTCTGGTCAAAATTAGAATAAAAACATGGCAACCACCCATACAACATATCTTTTTAAATAAAAATACAGACAGAAACATATCCAGCAGCATAGGCAGGTGAGTTTTCTTGGCCCTCTTTGTCTACCTCCTCGTGATGCACCCCTGGTTGGCCAAAGATGAATATTTGATTGGAGTCTCACTCTACCAGTGGTGGAGTACAGCCCGTTCATACACTGCCCAAGCTATTTTTATAACACTTACTATTGATAACTAGAATTGTCTTCCTAGAGCACTCAATATTTAAGGTTCCAGTCAATTTTACCTTCTCTGCAAAGGTCTTCTCTTGTCACCATCCAGTCCACTTCAATTTCAGGTGAGCTGCCCACAACTCACTTCCAGTGTTATGGAATCTTGTGCATGTCTGTACTAGAGCTGTATGACTGTCTTCATGGTATTTGTTTCTGAATTCATTGAGGCAGAGACTGAGTTGTTTTCTGGTAATGACATTCCTTAGCATAGTGCTTGACAAATATTACTTCAAATTTAGTTTGAATGAATTGAACTGTAAACAATAAGAAGGATATTGGAGTTTTATGACAACAAGAACAAAGATGGTGCAAGGCATGATTTTAAAGAGTGAGTGGACCAGAGAGGAGGAGGTAGAGGGGTAACCAGTAGATGAGGCTAGCGAGGTAGAATGGAGCCTCCTTCAAATCCAGTTCATCTATTACTGCATCTGAGAAAACACAGTATGTAGAAATATCTCAGTTCTCTGAACTCTTTCTGCAGTTTCTTTAACTGTTCCACACAAATTTTCGTATACTAACTGATACTGTAGTAATTTGTGGATATAATTTATCATCTCCACTGAAAAGTTATTTTTTATTTTAAAATATTATGGGGGTACAGATGTTTTTGGTCCTATGTATCAATTTGTTATGTTTGAGTCAGGGTTATAAGAATGCCCATCACCCAGATAGTGTTCATTGTACCCATTAGGTAGGTTTTCACCCACTCCCTTTTCTCCCTACCCGCTGCTTGATTTCCACTGAGTTTTTCTTCCCTCTGTGCACGTGTGTGCTCATTGGTTAGTCCCAGTTTAATAGCAAGTACAAGTGGTGTTTGTTTTTCCATTCCTTACATACTTCAGTTAGGATAATGGTCTCCAGTTCCATCCAAATTGTTGCAAACGCCTTAATTCATACTTCTTCATGGCTAGTTCATATTCCATGGTACACATATACCACATTTTGTTAATCCCCTCATGAACTGATGGGCACTTGGGTTGATTCCACATCTTTGCAATTGTGAATTGTGCTGCAATAGACATTTACATGCAAGTATCTTTTTGATAAAATGACTTTTTTTTCCTTTGGGTAAATATTCAGTAGTGGGATTGCTGGATCTACTTTTAGTTCTTTGAGGAATCTCCATACTGTTTTCCATAGAGGTTGTACTAATTTTCTGTCCCCCCAACAGTGTATAAGCATTCCTTTCTCTCTGCATCCACTCCAGCATCTTCTGGTTTTGGACTTTTTAATAAAAGCCATTTTCACTGGGGTAAAGTGATATCTCATAGTGGTTTTAATTTGCATTTCCCTGTTGATCATCCACTGAAAAGTTAACTCTTTAAGGCACACTGTTGTTTCTCATGTTTCTGGTCCCAGAAATCCTTAGTGTTATGGCTTACACATAAGTAGGTACTCAATAATCATTAGTTAAATGAATAAACGTATTTCAATGAAAAGCCAAAGTATTATAGTACAGACTTCTTTAAAGCTGGTTTCAAAAAGGTTATAAATAACAAAGTGACATATAATGAAAATACATGCTGAACATTATTTGTGATGTTTTCATTTCTGGAAATATAATTAGAAACAAGATTATTTATTGTTAATTGCATGCATAAAACTAATATTAGTAGGAAAATAATGCCCAGTTTCTTTGTGCTGTGAAGAGTAAAGAAATAGGGTTTAGATGTCTGCTTTTATAAGTATTTTTCTTTCTTTCTTTTTTTTAACCTTGGTTTAATAAAAATGTCCTTCAAATCTTTCGGCATTTTTAAGTTTTTAGAAACAAAATCGGGGCATTTTAAAATACAGGTTGTTGTTAGACCATGATTATTTATTGTTAATTGCATGCATAAAACTAATATTAGTAGGAAAATAATGCCCAGTTTCTTTGTGCTGTGAAGAGTAAAGAAATAGGGTTTA
>NW_012149285.1:1064098-1064913 GCF_000956105.1 Propithecus coquereli | reverse complement strand
AAGATAGGCATATTGTTTATTTGTGTTTTGTTTTTGTTTTTTTATTTTTGTTGTGAATTCAACCTTTTAAAAATCCTAACTAAAATTACTATTAAATATTTCTAGTGAGTACTGGAGGAGATCAAGGTAGGAGAGATTGCTCTACACTAGAGTGCTCTGGGAAAAAAATTCCCAAGGAAATGTAGGATTTGAAGGATGGGTAAAAATTGACTATGTTAAATGAAGAAGGCAGAGCATCCAGTGATGGGGGAAGCCTGGTATTAAATATTGAAAGGTGAAGATTGTGAACTGCATTTAAGACAGAGTTAGTAGAAATAATTTTATGTCAAACTATAAATATAAGAATAGAAAAATAAGCTGAGAATGCATTTTTAAAATCTTGAGGCTGGATTTAAACGTTGGGCTTTATTTTTTTTTGTGTGTGTACAGTGTATATAAAACATTTAAAGATAATAAAACCAAATTAGACTTCAAAAGAGAGTAAACTTTAGATAAGAAACAACAGATATTAACTATGAATTAATGAACAATCATTCTTTTTTTTCCCTTTGCCTTGCTATTGTATCTTCAGTTTCAAATTATAGATAATTAAGTACATACAATGCACAGATAATGTAAAGTAACATTATAAATACATAAATCCTAAATATATAATTAATAAGAAAATGACATTTTTTACTCTTCTAAGATATATAATGAAAAAGAAAAAGCTGAGAATCTCTTTAAGTTAATTTTTGAGATTTCATCTTAAGATTTGTGGAAAAGGAAAACTGAAGCAAGAAATAAATCACAAAATTACAAAGTATCTACAAAGA
>NW_012149285.1:1058588-1059855 GCF_000956105.1 Propithecus coquereli | reverse complement strand
TGACCCTTATTGTGTTGAAGAATATCCCTTCTATACCTACTTTGTTTAGAGTTTCTATGGTGAAAGAATGTTGAATTTTAGCAAATGCTTCTTCTGCATCTATTGAGATAATCATATGTTTTTTTGTTCTTCATTCTGTTAATGTAGCAAATCAGATTTATTGACTTGTGTATATTGAATCAACCTTACATCCCAGGAATAAATCACTTGATCATGGGAATGATCCCTATAATAAACTATTAAATGTAGTTCGCTATTTAGATTGATATTAGATGTTATTTGAATGTTTGGTAGAATTCAGCTGTGAAGCCATCTGTTCCTGGGCTTTTCTTCGATGGAAGATTTTTAATTACTGGTTTAATCACCTTCCTTGTTATTGGTCTGTTCAGATTTACAAATGGAAATGGGAACACAACATACCAAAATCTATGGGATGCAGCAAAAGCAGTTCTAAAAGGGAAGTTATAGCAATAAATGCCTACATCAAAAAACAAGAAAGATCTGAAACAACCTAATGTTATACCTCAGGGAATTAGAAAAAGGACAAACTAAGCCCTAAGTTAGCAGAAGGAAGGAAATAAAGATCAGAGCAGAAGTAAATAAAGTAGAGAATAGAAAAACAATAGAAAAGATCAATGAAACTGAGTTGGTTTTTTGAAAGGCTAAACAAAACTGACAAACCCATGGACTAAGAAAAAGAGAGAAGACTCAAAATCAGAAATGAAAGAGGAAACATTACAACTGATAACACAGAAATACAAAGGATCATAAGAGACTACTAGGAACAATCATACACTAACAGATTAGATAACTTTAAAAAAGGAGAAAATCCTAGAAACATATAACCTACCAAGACTGAATTATGAAAAAATTAGAAATCTGAACAGATCAAAAAAAATTCTTGATCCAGCCCTCCCTTCAAGGATGTTATTCTTAAAAACACAGCACATCTCTCCCTAGCCCTCGCTTTGAATGGTAGTGTGAATCATGTAAATTGCTGTGTACACCGAAACTGTGAAAAGTAATCTTAATCAATGGAAAAAGTATGGTTGTTCCATGACATTTACAAATTTTGGTAAAATATTAAACACTCCATCACTGTCATTTATAAATGTAGAGAAAAATGAAAAATAGTAAAACTAATTAATTACACTGTAATTGGAAACACTGGAAAAATTGAGAATTAATGTTTTATTTCTTTGTAAGAAACCTACCAAGTGTAGTTTTCCATAGTGCTTGCCTTTTTCCCATTGCATAACTTGCAATA
>NW_012149285.1:1055601-1058538 GCF_000956105.1 Propithecus coquereli | reverse complement strand
CTTTAAGTTAATTTTTGAGATTTCATCTTAAGATTTGTGGAAAAGGAAAACTGAAGCAAGAAATAAATCACAAAATTACAAAGTATCTACAAAGAGATAGATTTTTAGCAATTAAAAAAACTATACAGCTTCTGACCATAAAGGAAAAAAAGAAGGGAATTGCATTCTCATATACAATTATATCAGTATTGACATATAATCCATGTAATTCAGTATCTAAAATTTGACTGGGCCAAAAATAGCCACTGTGATTTCTATGCTAAATTAACAAGATAAATTACAGAGCATCATTTTATTGCTATTGTTGATGAAAAATAAAAGTTGCAATCAATCATCTAAATGTATTTTGGCATTATGGTTTAGGGAAAACATCTGAATTTTGACAGCCTTTTTTGTTTTTGTTTTCATTATCTGCACAAATTTTCACTTAGTAGATATCCATACTTTTCCTTTTATTTAAAGAATTTATCTGGTGAATATTTCTTTTCAGGGTTTTAACTTCTGACTAATATGCTTTTGGTGAAAATATAGTAAGATAAAAATTAAGCTTAGATATTAGATACTATCATTATCTGTGCTGTCCAAATGGTAACCATTGGCCATATCTTGCTATGGAGTGCTTAAATTATACCTAGTTTGAATTGAGGTGTGCTATTAAGTGCGAAATACATATAGATTTTTGAAGACTTGGTATGAAAAATAACACATATTCACATATATAAGATAAAATATATCTGGCTGGGAAAAAATATATTTCTAAATTTCATGTGTTTCTTTTTACTTTTTAATGCGGCTATAAGAAACTTGAAATTACACTTGTGGCTTACATTGTCTATTTGACAGCACTGATATAGAGCTTGAAGTAATGAAATCACCGTAACTGAACAGAGAAAGCTGCCTCCTCTCTTCTAGTCTCTGATCACACACCCTGCAGCCCAACTGTGGAAGCAAATTGCTTCGTCGCAGCCAACGAGCTTCATAGCTTCTGGGAAACCGGTCACTAAGTGCCTCTGATCCTGATCGCTGCTTGTATAGTGAGGACTCAGCAATGGAAGTTGGGTAGCTCAGAATATGGGGTCAGTGTTGATGGACGAAGGGCTTCCAGACCCCCTCTCCATCTTGACCCTGCAGGGAGAAACAGTACACTTATTTCAATGGAAAGCGACAGTCTGTGGTGGCTTCTCAGGACCTGGGGGCCTCTGTGCAAGGGCAGGTGGAAGCCCTCCCTTTACTGCTGGGATCAATTGAATATTGGATCCAGAAGCTTGCTAAGTGCCTTTTTCAGTGACAGATTTTTCTTAACTTAAATACTTAGACTGTTTCTTTAGTGCAAAGCATCAAAATCAATTTTTTTAAAGCTGCTTATCTTCATTATGTTTTCCCAGGGGGTAGCCTAAGATTTCCCATGTCACCATATGTACAGAAAACATTATTTTGAATGAAGTGGATTTGCAAGTGCTATTAATCAAATTTACAAGATTGTTTTCTAATACGCTTTGCCTGTCAATTTTCTTGGTAATTCTTTTACACCCCATGGTGAAAATGACCCATCATGCAATCTGTTGGTGGCATTCATTGACTTAGAATTAGGCTTATAATAAATCTCACATACTTTAAAATACAGTAATCAAGAGGATATGTTATTTAGCATTCAACATTTCCATCTGGTGTACATTGGTAATGATCGGGTGGGTATTCCAGTCCAGTCTGAGAGTACAGATTGCCCTGATGCCCACACATGTAAAAACCAAGCAATGTATTTGTAAGCTCCTCATTTTTTCTTGCATTGTAATATAAAACATTTTCCAAAGAATTCTTTAAAGGATAAGCCTGTATATTACGAATATTTTTAGTTTTTAGACAGTTTTTTATTTTGTTCAAGGCACATAACTGTACAATGTAAAATTTTCTATGTTGGCAGTCCTTGCTTTGCATGGCACCATGTGAATGGAAACTCATGTGTGTTAGAATGTAGTCCTCTCTTGCCTAGGTTCCACGGTAACTGGCAATAACCAAAGTGTTAGGAAAGCTGTATATGTAACTATGAAACATTTGAATTTCAGTAGATGCATTATACCATTTAGTACTTGTCTTTGTTTCTAATTTTATACCATCATGGATAATTCTCAGATATTTTGTGCCAACTTGTGTGGTATTCCTAAATCCACTGGAGACTCTCAAAGTGCTATTGATTTAGAGAGAAAAATATCATCTTCCCAATTGCCTTTACGATTCTATCTTTTCTTGGATAAATATGCTACAAAAAATTGAGTACGAATATCTTACCTCGTTGCAGTGCAGACTAAGGGCAACAGGGTAAAATCATGTAGGAAATATTTTGTGAGGGTCTTTATGAGCTACGAGAATCTAACCAACAGAGTGGCATGATGCCAATTTACTTGACTGTCAAGTCCCAGATGTACTCACTCTATAAGGTTGTTCTGTATGAAACATATACATTTTTATCTTAAATCACAAATCTCCAAGCTTTATGTATTGGTGGGGAAGATTTTACATGTAGAATTAGAAATCCATGAAAACTACCAATTTTCTTTTGATCTGTTTGAGAAGATTTGAGGAGCCCCCAGGCAATAATATCAAGCTAATATCCATGCCCTTGTTCCTACATGACCACTCCTTTTCTAGAATATTTTCATTCATTCTGAATCCTTTTGCCAGTACAGGCAACCTATCGAAGTAATAATACTATAATCATAATAACTAAGTTGCCAATAAATGTATTAAGTTATTTTCCCAGGTTATTTAAATTCTCATAACAACCTTATAAAATTGGTACCATAATTATCTTATTTTCCAAAGGACGGACAAAAGGCTAAGATGAAATAATGTGTGCAGATTACATAAGCGTCAAGTGGAAGGGGCAGACCTCGAGACCTGAATGAGCCAGTGTAATTCCATCACTTTTGCCTGCCAGGC